>NW_027498340.1:0-53351 GCF_021521415.1 Bidens hawaiensis | reverse complement strand
GTAAGTCGTTGCGTGTGGAAGGCGGCAAAACCCGCATAAACTCAAGAAACGGCAAAAATTTCTAAGGAAAAGATGAGGAAAACCTTCACGCAGGTCAGTTATAGGTAAAGTTTGGTCATCCCACTAAATGAAAGTGACGGTCCTACCCGCACAATCATGATAGAGGAAACTGAACATCAACCTATTGACAACCGCGCGTCGAAAGGTTAACTTATTTAAAACACTTAGAAAATTTCTAAGGAAAGGATGAGGAAAACCTTCACGCATGTCAGATATATGTAAAGTTTAGCCATCCTACTAAGTGAAAGTGACGGTCTTACCCGCACAATCACGAAAGAGAAAGCAAAACTTTAACCTATCATTTGCCACGTTGAAAGGTTAACTTATCCAAACTACTCAAGAAATTGCTAAGTTAAACTAAAATATGCGTGAAACAAAGATTCAAAAATAAGAGGGAATATACCCCCTTACCTTGGTAACCAAGAAACCGTAAGACAAGTGCGGGTACAGTGTCAAGGCGAAACCCTTCACATACTTAGCACCTGCAGGGAATTGAAGCCAAGAATACCTTGGTAACCAAGAAACCGTAAGACAAGTGCGGGTACAGTGTCAAGGCGAAACCCTTCACATACTTAGCACCTGCAGGGAATTGAAGCCAAGAATACCTTGGAAGTCAAGTAACTATAAGATGAGTGCGGGTACAGTGTCAAGGCGAAACCCTTCACATACTTAGCACTTGCAGGGAATTAAAACCAAGAAGGATCTTCTGGGCCATGCTTGTGGAAAGGGAAATAACATCCCCGCATAGCGGGAACGTTGAGAACTAGATTGTTTGAAGCTCCAAGATGGAATTGGTTGTTTAACATAATTGATCACTATGTCTAAAACTACCAAAACCTCGTGGAAAATCTACACAAGTGAAACTCAACGTTCCTGACTTGCGAGGAAGTTACACACCTACCCGCATCATACCCAAAGATCAAGCAGAAAAGTCGGGAATTTCTGCACGTGACATTAGGGAAACCGCGGGAAGAATCCCCACGGAAAACCTTAAAACTAAAAACCCTTTTCAAAACCCCTTGCTTAAGTCCAAAAGTTCACCACACTTATTAACAATTCATGAGAAGAACATTGGACTGGGGGGACTTAAAGAGGTAGGTCCCAGCAGAGCCCAGTTGGACCCGCAAGACTCACCTTGAAGAGGGACGTCTGCGCAAAGACCAACTGGTTCCGCAGGACCCACCATGCTCAGAGAGATGAAGACCTTACGCGCAGTACGCCAGCTGTTCCCGCAGGAAAAGCCTCCCAATGGTGAAGTACCCCGCCTGTTCCCGTAGCTGCGGATACAAGCCATCAGGGAAGGCTACCCGCACTAATAGTAAGGCTACACGCACAAGGCACTAACTCTCAATAATTCAGTAATGTCACCTGAAGAAGGAATGAGCAAGGCGGGAATACTCCCGCCCAAATGAGCCAGTCCGTACGCTTCTGGAGGATCTTTTGTACTATACCTGCCAAGGTATAGACAAAATAGACAAGATCTGACCAAAGCAGCCCATCACAGGGTGACAGCTCACTGACAACAGTACGACGAGGAGCACGCTCTAGTACAAAATGTCACTATCAGCCGCTGCCTACTCACCAACCCTCATCGTGGCACGTACATAGCCTGCAGTTGGTGGAAAAGGAATAGTACACAGCCGGCCATGTCACTATCAGCCGCTGCCTACCCACCAACCACCAGCACGGCACGTGCGTAGCCCACAGTTGGTAGAAAAGGAATATTATACAGCTGGCTGTACCTGCTTGGAAACCTACCTTCGGCTATAAATACTCCAACACCTTGGAACGGTATCATCATCTTATCTTATACCATCATTATCACATATCTTATCTGCTCTAGCTATTTCTCTTAATATACACTTATATTCAGAGCAATCTAGTCTGATTCTCACGCCGGAGGGTGGTCACAAGGAGGTACCCCCCCCCCCTTCTCAGTGACGAGCTCACGGTGTCTGTTTTGCAGGTCATCAGAAGAATAACCATCTTTGCCGGACCTAACCCTCGTGGGAAACATCTACTTGACCCTAAGATTATCCGTAATCTGCCGGGGTCACTTAGTGTTTCTTCACTAATCCTCACCGTAGATAAAACATATAGCCTTATGTGTAATATTTTTATGTATATATAATCGTATATAAATTAAAAATCTATAAATTAGGTTATTTCTTAATTATTATTGTAAGGTTTAGATCTTTCAAAACGTGTGTTTAGAGGGCATTTTGAGCTCATATGGCGTCCTTGGACGTATTTGGGTGCCTCATCTGCATACAAGGATGGGCTCACGTGTATATTTGCAAGTTCAACTTCTAAGAACGTGTAAGGGACATCTAGTCACTTCAAACAAATTAGGCTCACGATTGACGAAATGGGACAAGTCGTGTATGGGGAGGGCAGAATTGGAATTTCACGAGAAGGTGCACTAAGGACGGTGCATTTATATTTTAAGTGTTCGATAACAAAGTGGACGAAGAAAGAGGAAGACGGGTAATGAATGAACGGTTTTCTAGCCCTATACAAGTTGCACCAAGATCATTTGTCAACTTTGTTGCAACCCTTATCACCAATGACACATTTAAAGAAATAAACCTATATTAACTTGTTTTAATTCTTATACGAATTATCATGTATAACTATTTTATAGCTTCTATAAGTTAGTAGTTAGGACTTACCCATTAAAAAAAGAACAAAACCGGCATCTTTCATAATCTACTCAAAAGAATAACTTTAAATAGTTGTAGGCTTCCTTCCAAATGGCATATAAACACACAATACTCTCAATAACCACATAATAGCCCTAATAATCTCGACAAATTATAGGTGATATAATCATGAAATGCCATCTATTAATCTAGCATTACCATTACACTTACACTATGTAGAAACATGTTCATATGATCTTGTGTTTACGCTCCAATGCATTAGTGATCCTTGTAATGCAGTATGCTGCACTCAACGGATACCCAGAAACTGCAAAAAGTACACGGTTTGTAATAAGAATACAACTACCAAAATAAGTCACGTATCAAAGAATTAAATATGCATACACTATGCATTACATACTCGTGTAGAATAAACTCACTTGAAATAAAATTCTCTATGTAGTCGCTTTCGATTTTCCCATGAGCCATTGCACCAACCTGATCCACATATAAGTTAAAATAATGTTTACTAAACTAGCAATTGACTTTTTGAGCTCAAAACATAATTTAAAATAAAATAAATACAGCACTACTAACTTTAATACTTACCACAAAAACAAGAGTTGCATCATTGTCCAATGTAACCACATAGTCATGCATATCAACCAACTTTTCTGAGCTATGCGAAAACCCTGTTCCACAAAATAATAATATATTTGTGTAAGTCTTTAACTCTTTGAGCCTTTCATTTGAGTCATGTTTACAGCTCGGCTAAAAATCCGGTCCGAGCTGAGTTGGCTAAGTTTAAGGCATGATTACAAACCTATCTTGCGAGAGTTGACCGGGAGATACTGAGTTACAGGATTCTTTATCACACGCAAAAGCTTTTCCCGTTTCCCAACCGCAGAAATACTTAGTTTTTGAAGTAATTGCACTGGAAATAATCAAAATGTAAAGACAGTCAAGGATGTAACAAATATTTAGTTAGGTTTCAACCAATGAAATTAAACTTACGCATGATTCCAGCAAAACGTTTAAACGTCCTTGGAATACGAACGTGAGGCTTGATTTCAATAAGCACACCTTTCTCGGTTCTTACATACAAAGCTTTTAATTTACCCGCTTTATTCAACGGGCTATCCAAGATGTTTAATATTGCCTGCACCAACCAAATAACATGCCCAAAGGAATTCTACTTAATATGACAAATAAATCAAAAAAATAATACTTTTAATGTTTTTAATTACTATTACCTGATGAGAAATATCAGGCCTGTATTCAGCAGGGTTCCTGTTATTTTTCTTCAAAAAATTGGCATGATCCTCAGAATTCAGCAATTGATAACTCTGAACAAGCATACATACAAAAAAAACACATTATTAATTAACCATGAAAATATTTGAATTGTTATGATCAAATACAAACAGCTTTTAACATGAGAAGTGTAAGAAGCATTAGAGTAATTATGTCAATAATAAAGTACTTATTATAACGTAACAGTGTTGAATTAGAGTTTTAACAATTACCCTAGTTCATTATTACGTAGTTTAAACTATAGGCATAAACTAGCGGAGCCTGAACTCAACCTCGGCTCGTTTTGACTTGCAATAGCTCAAACTCGGCTCATGAGTCTTTTTTTCAAGCTCATACTCAGCTCATTATTATTCATTAACTAATTATATAATATATTGTTCCCCCTAAACAAAACTGTCTTTTTGAATGATCATGACCGTATAAAGTCCCTAACTTTCAATCTCCACCGGAAAAAACCTTCTAGAAGGGGAGGTTTTAGTGTCTCTCTCCTCCTCACCCACTCCACCGATTCCCTCTTTCTCTAACTCCCCCTATAATAAATCTCACTTATCAAACCCCCCTTTTATTTCCAATCAAAAATCTGACTTGAAAATTCTAATTCAAACGCGATTCTCCGGTAATCTGCCGATCGCTTCCATCAGTTGAGTTTGCAGCGTTCCTAATGAAGAGAACGAACACATTCGTGGTTGGCCTTCTCGAACTGGTATTATTAATTTAGTCAATCTATATTAATTACTTTTATTAAGATCAATAGTCCTGATTTTTTGAAATTTAGTGATTCCTGTTGTGCTGCCACAAGTTATTCAGCTGATGTCACAATGAACTGCGTACTGTCACATTAATGGTAAATCGGGCACTGTCATTAGCTTTTCTACTACACATGCTGCATGATCATATGAAACTGATTATTTCATGTCTTCCGAAAATCACCTCCAAACATTCCCCAAAGTTCAGATGCATGTGTTATTTGCTTCGGGGGTGGTTTGGTATGCTTCAAGTGGGAATAATCATCAACCAGCTTTGAAGAATTTGGTAAAACTAATAATGATTTCTTATATGTATCTGTTGTTGCAGGAATTTAGTTTCACCCTTTTAAGCTTCAGCCACAACAAACAACTGTTTGATGAAATGCTTGAACCGAAACTTACTTCAACGAATCTATGGTATTGTTTCAAATCTGCAAAATTTCAACCGACTGATTTTTATTTTGTAATTGATTTTAGGCATTAGAGATGTTTTGAAGTTTACTCTCACTTTCCCCATCACATGGTAAATAATTTATGCCCATCAAGGATATAACTATTTATTCAATTTCCAACATTAATGATTCACATATGTTTCTATTTCAGGCTTATCACTAGCAATTATTTGATTATTAGTGCATTTAACATATATATGAATAGAACTTTGCACTTCACATATTTAAACGCGTTAAACATATTTGCAGGACTACCGTATGAAAAGAAAACCTACCCAATACTTGAGTTATCAACAAAGGTACCACCAGAATAATTTATTTGAGACTTAATTTGTTGATTAGTCATTTATTTATTTTTTTGCTTCTCTTTTTTTCATGTTAATTTGATAACGAAGGTACCACTGGAAATAAGAAAATGCCACTTCACGTTTGAATGATATTCGAAAAAGTCGCATTGAGCCTCCAAAATGGTTGACTCGGCTTTGCTTGCCTCCTTGGAGAAGGCATCATTAGGACAGACTTGAGTCAAAATATTCTTAGTATTATTTCCCCCCTACGTTAATGTTGTTTCCTTCACCTGCTTGGTTGATTTAGTATTCTGACACAGCTGTGGCGCTGTGCTTCTTTCTTGGCAACTGGTGGAGTGGCTAAAATTCATCAAGGCACACTTAGTGGTAACAGCCCAGTAACAGGTAAACTTTTTGTTTCATTAACAGGTAAAAGAAAGTTTTTTTTTGTTATTGTGTCAAATTTAACCCGATCACGGGTAAATTTTTGCTTCTTCAACGGATTAAAAGAAAAACTCGTTTTGTCGGTCACATTCAACCCGGTAACGGGTCAACTTTTTGTTCATTAACGGGTAATTACAAGTTTTCATTATCGGTCCAAATTGATTTGGTAGCGGGTCAAATTTTGTTTCATTAACAGGTAAAAAAGGGTTTTTATTATCTGTTCAATTTTAACCCGGTCAAGAGTCAAGTTTTAGTTTTGTTAATGGATTGAAAAAGGTTTTTATTGTTGGGTCACATGTAACCTGGTAACGGGTCAACTTTTTGTTTCATTAACGGGTAAAGAAACGGTTTTAATTAATCATGGGTCAAATTTTTGTTTCATTAACGGTTTAAAAAATGTTTCTATTGTTGGGTCACATTGCCCGGTAACGTTACCAGCTGTGGCAAAACTTAAAACAGGAAGCATACATGGTTGCATTAGAACTTTGCTGAAAAATGCCTCCAGGTTATTAATTCTTTATTTTGGCACCTATTGCTAAATTGCTAACTCTAACTTGATATACGTAAAGCATCGTAGAAAACTGATACACGTTAGGAGTGAGTATATGTGCACTGCAACTTCTACAAACTGGTGGTGTTGGTTGTGGTGGCGAGGAAGTTGTGCAAGTGGCAAAAGTGGTGGTGCTACCGGCGGTAGCGACAGGGGTGTTGCTGGAGCTGGTGGTGGCGTTGGCGGTGATGGGGGCAGAGGTAGGTGGTGCTCGCACTAGTATTGGCAGTGACGGGTAGGTGATGGCTACATTTGATGGTGTGGGAGGTGTTGGTCCAATTGGACTCGAATTAAGTTGGAAAGTTTTATGTAAGTGTATTTTACCCCAATCAACCCATTCTTGAAAGAATGAGTTATGATTCCCACCCTTAGTATGCATGAATGTATGTAGGTCTGCACAATTGTTGTTCTGATTTTAACTGCGTTGTATTTCTTTTAATAAAGTTGGTTATCCTTTCACTCATAAGATAATGAGTTGTACTTTTATTTTAAACAAACAATGTTTTCATTTAAAGTTTGTAGAAAGTTACTTTGTTATTATGACATTAAACTACCCGTCCACCGGACGGGTATAAAACTAGTTTACATATGTTTTTAATTACTTTTATATATTTTGAGAAAAACCTTAATCGAGCATAAGCTTGGCTTGAGCTCATGTAGCACCTTAAACGACCCAAAACTCGATTCGAGCTCAGTTGTGCAATGTGAAATTAATACACAGAATTTAAAAAAGGTAAAACTTAAAAACACACAAGACTTGTTAAGGCTCGATGAGCCTAAACAAGCTTCCCATACAGGGTCAAGGGCTGGCTTGATACCTAAACAAGCTTCATTTGAAGCTCGGGCTTGGCTCAAGCTTGAAAAAGCTCGGCTCGCTCCGAGCTCTTTATTTATACAAACTCGAGTAGCTCATGAGCTGCTCGACCCGTTTGCACTTTGCATACTTATTTAAAACCTGGCTCGAGCTCGGTTTTGCAATGTGAAATTCATACATAGAAGCCAAAAGAGGTCAAACTTAAAAATGAGCTTTCTATACTAGGCTCGAGCGCATACTCCATAACTAAATGATCTTTATTCGAGCCCGAGCTCGAGCTCATATGATCTTGAGTAGCTCACAAGCTGCTTTGCACATTGCATCCTTATTTTAAACTATAGGGTAATGATAAATTAATAATTACTCTAATATTAGCACAATTACACTAATCAGTTTCTTTAACCAAAATGAGAAAACTAACCTTGCCAACTTTAGCAACCTCCAAAGAAGCTTTCTCAAGAATAAAAATAACACCTTGACTATTCTTATCATTGCCATTACCATCCCCTTGATTCAAATTAACTGGTATTCCGGCAAGTTCTTCAGCAGCAGCTTCTGCTATGTCTTCATCTGATTCTGTAACCACACTCTTCAGTTTCTTCTTCTGGGTACCACCATTATCTTCTTCTGATTCTTCAACAAACCCTTGATTCTCTTCTTCTTTGTCGTATCGTTCGGTTTTGTTCTTCTTCCTCTTTCGACCCTTGACTGCGTACGGTCGAACCATTGTATTGAATGTGTGGTGGTGGCGGCTGGTTTGATTTGTGGTTCGAGTGAGAGAGGTGTTGTTGATGAATGATGATTTGATGGGATTATATACCCTCAAGTTTGTGTTAGTGTTTTTTTATTTGCACGAAGCTTTTTTTCATTTTAAGGGATGAACCTTGCTTTTTTTTTTACGCAGTACTGTAAATTTTGTTGTTTTTCGTTTGAAATTTTTTATAGGTATTTCAAATTTACCTATTTTCGATCAAAAATTTTAATCCCCTTTCTGTTGTTTATGAATTTTTTAAATACATTTTGAGTCTGGTCCACCCGGCGTTCTTGCCCAAATTGCGCCACTGCGAGCCGATAGAGTTGATGGGGTTCGAGCTTTATGTTTAAGATTGCGAAAGAGTTTAAATGCTAATGGAGGTTGAGTTCAAGCTCTTTTAAGTTAATTGACCTTAGACTTATATTTGAATCAACTGAATTCGTTTACGCGCTGATTTATCATGGAATTGCACAATCTCGCTTTTCGTATGTGAAACCAAAACAAAGATATATTGACATATTGTACGAAGTTTGTCGCTTTGCACATGCATAGTTAAAAGTTACCGAACTTAATAAAATTTAGGTACTTGTTGTGGAAGTGTTTAAATAACTAACATGTTTATCCTTGAGATTGAACAACATATGGCGAAAAGACGTAGTAAAAGTATTTTCGTTAATGAATTTTTTTTCATAATGTAAGATTATAACTCGTATTTTGAGGTGTTAATAATTATAAGATGATGCTCATGTTAAGATAAAAGATAAACATGACAATCACAACAACACATGTTTGCATATCATTTATATGTATATAATGTATATGAATGTATTGTAATAATCAACATTTATTGTTTGTTATAAAGAATTAGATGCTCGGCTATGTGACATACATGTTTTATGATTTGATCATTGAAGTATGAGAACATATGCTACTCATTGTTAACTCATAGAAAAACAAAGATTGCCCTTAGACCTGATACACGTTTATACAGTTTAAAAAATATCTTCAACAACCTTAACTCTCTCTCCTTTATTCCCCCCCCCCCCCCCCCCCCCACACACATTTTAACAATTGTCTAGAAAGAAACAGAAAGCTAGCATGGACGAGTTCACACCATTAATTGGATGACTTGAACACATACGTTGTTGGTTCACACAATCTCTTCCTCTTTTGATAATAGCAGATCAAAACTTCAGGAGGCTGGTAGGATCGAAAACTCCCATGAAATGAAAATGACGAGCGACGTGCCTCATTTGTTCACAGTGTATTGATTGTGCTTCACGAACACATGGTTCCAAAGTTCACAATAGATCAGAACTTAGGATGGAGGCCTAGAGTGGATCTTAAAAAGCTTGATCTTTAATCTATGTGTTCATGAGGGGAGTGTTCATGTGTCGTTATGTCATTAGCAATTTAGCATATACATAGTATCAAGAGCATGTTTGGGATTGAGTTTGAAAAATACTTATTGGTGTTTTCAAAAAGCCAATAAGTTAAAATATGTTTGGCAATCACAAAAATCTTTTCTATTTTAGCTATTTGAAATGGTTAAAAAGCAGTTTTCCATGTAATGGATGATTCCATTCCATTGAGCAACCAAACACCACTTTTTCATTCCCACGTAATGAATCATTCAATTCTTACCGTCATTCCTGCATACCAAACGCTACCCTAATTTTTAATATGGCTTTTTAAAAAAAACAATAAACCAATAAATATGTTTCAAAATCAAACACAAACATGCTACAAAACTAGTAGCTCTAAAGTTTAGAAAAATAAAAAAAATTGTGGAAAATTTTGTCTAAGCATCTAGAACCATATGTGCTGTCACACAATCAGCCAAGTTGGCAATAGCCATCATCACCCCAATAACCTAATCCAACTCTCTTAATTTACATAAAATTCTTCTACCTTTTTGTCTAGTCTAATTCATCCATCCGTTGACCCCCAATTCCAACCGTATAATTGCTTTCACAGAAGAAAGATTCAAACTTCACCCAATTTTTCAACCTCAATTCATTATTACCCCCAGTTTCCCACTGTAAAACTGCTCACAAAACCCTAATTTACCTCAGATACAAAGGGTTTTGCTTGGTTCAATTCGACTCGCAGGTGTGTTCGTTATTAGCTTGGTATTGCTTCTTGGGTTTGATTTAATTGTTTCTGTATTGAATTTGGTTTAATTGAATTGAGATTGTTAGAATTATGGTTAGGGTTAGGGTTCTTGATTTGGGGATTTGAATAAAGGTTGGATCTTTATATCAAGAAATGGATAATTCTGATTATTCAAGAAACAGGGGTAATGATTATTTGGGTGTGAATAAAATTGGGAAAAATATAAGAAAGAGTCCTGTGCATCAGCCCAGTTTTGCAAATCCAGCTAGACAACCTCCTCAGCCTCAAGTGTATAATATTAACAAGAATGATTTTCAAAGCATTGTTCAACAGCTTACCGGTTCGCCTTCGCGCCATTCGCAAGAACCGGTTACTAGACCGCCTCTGAACGCGGCTAGACCGCCGAGTATGCGGATGCAGCGGAGTCGGCCGTCGCCGTTGACCCCGTTAAATGTCGCCCGACCCCGAATGCCCGCTGTTCACCATGCCCCACCGCAACAGCATATGCCCGTTGCCCGCCCGGTAAATAATAATAATAGTATTCTTGCTAGGCCTCCGCCTCCCTATCATGGTCAACCACGGGCTCCACCGGGTGGTGGTGATCATACCGGGTGGTCAAACACGGCTGAGTCGCCTATCTCGGCTTATATGCGGTACCTTCAACATTCGATAGTTGATCCCGCTCAAGGTCAAAGTCAAATGCAAGGACAACATCAGCAGCAATCGTCCGGATTGCTTCCTTACCCACTTGTGCCGCCACTTCCATCACCTCGGAAGAATGGTAGTGGTCCGCCTCAGCCGCCACTTCCATCACAGAGAATGAACGGGCCGCCACTGCCGCCGCCTTTACCGTCACCGACTTCACAGTTTCTTCTGCCATCACCGTCCGGTTACTTAAACTTATTATCGCCTCGATCACCATACCCGTTACTTTCTCCTGGATATCAGAATCCACCACCATCAACACCAAATTTTTCATTTTCGCCCATGACTCAACACGGAGCGTTTGGGCCTGGGCCTGGGCCTGGACCTCAACCTCCACCTTCTCCTGGTATGGGCTTTCCGTCTCCAGGGTTTTTCTCGATTTTAAGCCCAAGATGGAGGGATTAGATGGATAATAGAAGAAATGGCAAATATGCTAACTTTGTATGAATTCATGTTTGCAGCAGGGTAATTTGGCTGTAAGACAGTCTCTTGTATTTATTTTTGTTTTTATGTTTACTTCTGTTTAATATATATTATATAGTTGGTAACAGTAATCATCTGTTTATTTCTTGAACAACATTTATATTAGGTGGTGGTTCACCAGAATCAGCATTGACTTGTTGTTTAGGTCGGTCTGGTTTTGTATTAGTCAAATTGTCGCGCATAGATTTTCTTTTCGGTATGTTGATGTGTTGCAAGGCATGCTTAATTGTTTATGGTTATTGAGACTGTTTCTTTATGCGAATCCTAGTGATTCATACGTTTTAGTGATCACATTCAACTCGACTGTATGAGGCGATTTGGATTATATTTTCTTTTTGGTTGAAATAAGGAAATAGGTGGCTCTTTCTACCAAAGGTTATGGAACTGGTCAATCTAGGCATGGCATTTTGTTAATAACTTGATATAATCTGAATGGGTTGAAATGGTCTCTTGTTATGAAAAAGAGATTGAAGGAAATGTTAAAACCTGAAACTCTTAACCTAATTGCATATGCATTTGAGGAGTCCAACGGATTATGCATAGTCATGTTATGATTTTAGGATCAATCAATGTAGTTTATACAAGGCTTGGTTTTGCAATCAAAAGGGGTTAGCGTTGCCGCTTGTTGCCCGTTTGTCTTCTATTATGAAGTAAAAGAATATATATTTTCTATATAAGTCTTTCCATTAACCATCTGATAAAATTTTGAATCCAATGCGCATTTGTAAACATGTAAAGAGGATACATGTCCCCTTTTACGGCGTTTCGCATTGCGCTAATCGTAATGCTTAGAGCAGGTTTGATGAGTAAAACTTCCAACTAAGAAATGCTTGTGATGGGATGCTATTGGCTAAGAAGAGGATGTCATAGCCATCCAATGATTATGAACATCAACCACTACATAATTTATTGATTTGAAATTAAAATTTATCAAAATGTTTGTTAACTACTTAACTACAACCACATAGTTGAGGAAGATAGCATGTTCAAGACATGCAAATTAATAAAAATCACCAATTTCAAATTGAAGAAAAACAAAGCAAAATCCATGTAACACATAAGTCACAAATCATTTCAAAATTCTATTTGTTAAAAGAAGATTAAAGGGCCCCTGAAGCAACAAATGAAACTACTCTTTTGAGTAAATATAAGAATCCCCCTTGAAGATCAACCCAAGCTCGACCGCACAAGTTCATAAGCTAAAAAGCAAGCCGCATTAGCCGGGACGCTTCTCCCCATCGCGGGCCCAAAACCTTTATATAACCCTCCAACCCCCTCAATTTTAAGAATCTTTTTAAACGCATCAACTGAACCCGAATACTTAGGGTTTGTATAATCATCAACCTGGATCGCGCTCTTGATAACATCAGTAGGATAAACGGAAGCCCAGAATGCACCACCAGCCAAACCCCCGGCTATCATCAATGAACCACGGTCCAGACCAGAAGTATCGGTCCCACCAGCAAAATACTGCTTCAGGGCCTCATAAACACCAAACATGGCTGCATTCCCTGGCACTTCACGGGCCATTGTGGGAACTAGTCCTTTAAACAGACCTCTAACACCTCCTTCTGACCTCAACACTTGCTTAGCCACATCCATTGGACCACCATACTTCACTGCAGCAGTTATTGTTGCCTCTGGACCGCCGGCTACTACACCAGCTAGTGCACTTTGCGCCTGCAATCTGCGTTTTGGAAATGATTGTGTGATTTTGAATACTCAAAATTTGTAATCATGTATTTCAAATTCATGAGTCAATATGACTTAGGGTGTGTATGACACCAAAATAACCGATCTGTAACTGAAATAACCGAACCCGACACAAAATGGACAGTTTTGCTTTATATTTTTTTCCTTATTTATTTATATATTTCTTTTCTAAAACCGAATTTACCATTCTGTTTCGGTTTTGCATTTACCAGAAACCGAAAAACTGATACATAACCAAACCAAAATAACTGAACCCAGCCCAAAACCAACGGTTTGGTTTTATGATTTTTTTTTTCATTTCAAAAAACCAAATTTATGGTTTCGTTTTTGGTTTTGCATGTATCGGAGACTAAAAAAACCGAACGAACCCAAAACCCTTGGTTTGATTTTATGTTTCTTTTTTCAAAACCGAACTCATTTGGTATCGGTTTTACATGTACCAAAAACCAAAAAAACTGACTTTCGTTAATTGAATTTTGTAATTTTTATTTTTGAATGTTAAGTAATTTATAAAGATTAATAAATGGTGTAACCCAAAGATTTCAGGCTGAAATGTTTACCATTCAACTAATTATCAAGTTGCAAAAAAATTAGACAGTTTCAGGCTTAAATTCATCATTCTGGGCCTTTTCTTTTTCGGCCCAAAAATTTCAAGCTCAAATTTGTATAAAAATTAACTGATAAATATGAATTAAGTGATAAATAAATGAGTCGAGCCTGAGCTTTAAAAAAAGAGCTCGAAACAAGCTGAGATAGGGCTTGGCGCGGTTCGTTTACCCCCTAGCTTTAGCCCAAAATTGCCCCACGCATACCCCTAATTTGACTTTAGAGTCGATATTTGGCATAAAGAAAGTAATTATGAAAAAAAAGGTACTAACCTGCACTTGATTAACTCAGTTGGGGTGGCCAAAAGGGCAACCGCGACTCCAGCACCGGCTCCAGCAACCACCTGCTGGTTCACAGTTAAGGGCACACCAGGTGCAGACCTCAAAAGTGCTTCCATTTGACCCCTAACTGTAAACAAAACAGCATTTAGGGCTGCCACAGTAGCAAGAGGGGCCCCCATGCCTTTATATAGACCCCGTGGACCTTCAGCTGCTAGGGTTTGTTTAACAGCATCTATTGCACCGGCATATCTAGGGAGTTGGCCCGGTGGAGGGACCGGTTGACTTTGGAGTTTGACCTTTATTGTATCAAAAGGGTGCCCAACTATCAACTGTGCAGCCCCTCCTATTGTTCCGGCGGTTAGGTCCTTTGCTACTTCTCCCATCTGCAAGTTCATTACAAAACCATAAGACTTCACATTCGACTTCTAACGGTCAAACAGACCACTTGTAAATGTTAAAACCGATAAAAAAACTGTTCCATTTTACGCAAGAAAAATGATAGATACATTAAAAGATCAGAACTTTGTTCCACTACCGACATTTAAAAGTTGAGAAACAAAATAATCATTTATTAATTTGGAATGTATATGAAGCTGACAAGTTTAATCATTACAACCAAAAATGCAGTTTTCTTTGAAACAGAGGCAACACAATATTTTGATTAGGAGATGGATAAAACCGAAGAAACCAATCCAAAACTGAAAAAAACGAACCAAAACAAAAATCGAACTTACGGTTGGGTTTTGGTTTTGCATGTAATAAAAATCGTAATGACCAAACCAAATTTACTAATTTTCAATCTTTATTTCTAGTTATTTAAAACAATTTAAATAATAATACAATAATCAATTAGTTAGCAGTTAACAAAACGATGAATCCAAACCGAAGCGCGAACACCCTTAATTTGGATTTTGGTGAGCAAAGACACTCCCAATTACTTGTAATTCCATAATAATTTCATTTGAAAGCATTAATCAAACAGATTTAAAATAGTAACTGAATCCACCATACCTTTGCAGACTAGAATAGTAGATGAATCCAACAAAGACGGAGGAGCAACTAAAACTAATAATCGATGATCTGAAATAGAAAGATGAAATCAACATCGGTGGATTAAATAAATAAATTTAAAGAGAGTCAAAACATGACAGCGATTAATCTAATCTCACCAAACCCCCGATCACAGAAAAATGAAAGCAAATAATCATTACCTAATTAGTTATGGGCTATTGATTGATGGGATTCAATGCATATATGTATGTATCTGAAAATGGACAAAATTGAGCTAGGGTTTGTTTGTTGAACTGAACTGAAATGAAATGATAGTGTAACTGAATCAATAATAATAATATTTGCTGTAATGTAATGGAGGATCAAGTCAACAAAGCTGCAAAAAGGGCTCCCCATCTCATTCTCACACTTTGGGCCGAATAATTATATTTTATTATACTATTTAGGGTCGGTTACTCTTTGAAAATTTGATTCATTAGTTTTATTATTCTTGTCCGTTAAAGCAAGTCCCACTTTAGCACCCTTGAAAAGGGAGTCCTTCCAGAAATTCTCGATGGCTAAGGAGACCCAAAGCCAAAGAGGGGGTTTGGAAATAGTTTTCAACCAGCAATTGACGCGCGTCGGTTATTGCCTCATTAGCTGCGTCATTGCCCCAAGCGCAAAGATACTTTAGCTCTTCCCCGACCCCTCCTTTTATACGCCACAATCTCTGCTTTCTTTCTTCCCTACCCTTATGTGGGATATAGTTGAAGGCCATAAAGTTTAACTTCTCAGTCTTCGTGTTTCTATCCAAACTTCTAAACATTCTCTTCTATCATGAGTAGAAAACATCATAAAACTTGCTGCCATTCAATGACGATATCTTTTTATAGGTCCTACCATGTATGTATGATCAAACTTAAAACTTTTCAATTTGTAAGTCTTGTTATATATTTAGACATGTTTTGCAATTTTGTATTTTTTGTAGATTAGAACACTCAAAACATATGATCAAAAGACGACCATCATGAATCAGAATTCCCCAGCAGCATAGCTCATTTGTCTCTCGTTACAAGCATAAACATGTGTACATAAGATGAATACGCCGCCTTAACATTTTTCGTAGACCTACAGCGAACTTTAAGCAGTTGTTAGCCTAATGCAACTATGCAAGCATCCCCAATTATCAAAATTTAAGTGTTTTTAACATATTTAAAAAGAAACAAAATAAACAAAATTTAAGTGTCTTAGAAATATTTAGAAATTTAAAATTAAGTTTTTAAAAATATTTATAAACTTATATTTTAAAACCCTAAAACTATTTTATAAAAGTTAGGTAAAAATATTTACCACGTAGGCACAAGAAATAGGTTGCCAAATTGGCGAAAGCTCATTGGGTTAAGAGCTATTTTGTATTTGTAAAAGACAAAGTCGGTGGCTAATTTTGTAATTTTTGTTAGTAGGGATGAGATCAGTACCATATCAATATCGAAAATATCAAAAAGAATAAAGTATAAACCACACCGAACCGATTGTATAGTTTGGTACTGCTACAACTGAACATACATAAAACATGAAAAAACAATATTAGTACCAAATGTGGGTCAATCAGTACAAAATTGCTCTCCCTATTTTACATTCAACTGGTCAACCAAGCGATTTTCCCTTTCTATTGTTGTGTGCAATTAGATTTTCGGGGACCAAGCGATTTTCCCTTTCTATTGTTGTGTGCAATTAGATTTTCCCTTTCTATTGTCGTGTACAAAATTGCACGCTTCTAAATCCAAATGTTTATACAAGACTCTTTCTCTTCCACCCGAAGTGTTCTCAATGGTTGTGTCGTCCGTTGTATTCCCGGCTGGGAACATGAAGAAAATAGGAATGGGTTAATAGTTTACATGTATTTATCTTGCCTCAGTCCTCAAATCTCTTTTTGTAGCAATTCAATTTGTCTGAGTATGTCTTACAGAAAAACTTCATTAAAAAATTAAACTTGTTATTGTAGGACTTTACCCTCAAGAGGGAGTCCTTCCAGAAATTCTCGATGGCTAAGGGAGACCCAAAACCAAGGAGGGGGTTTGGAAATAGTTTTCAACCAGCAATTGACGCGCCTTAGTTATTACCTCATTAGCTGCGTCATTGCCCCAAGCGCAAAGATACCTTCAACTTGCCCCAACCTCTCCTTTTATACACCCCAGTCTCCATTTATTTTCATACCCTCTACCGATGTGGGATATAGTTATTGGTTATCAACTCATTAAACTTCTAAATACCACCAACCTTATATTTATATTCCACTATAAATAAATCAAAATCTGTAACAATATTATATCTATGTCATTCATATTTCATGATACATGGAAACCACATTTCACTATGTTTCCAACCTCACTAGAACACGTAACCCGCATCCATTTCTTCGCAATTCTTGTAACCGAGTTCGAAACAGCCAGTTTTTAATCTCCCTAAAACTCCTTGAATCATAATGGCCTTAACTATGAGCTTTTCAACTATCCCATCATCACCACTTTTGACTCTAAACGAGCACCCGAGGGCGCGTTCACATGCTCTTGTTAGGAGTTTAGGTGGTGGGGATCCGGTAACCGTGCATCCTATGGAGTCAGTTAGAATTAACGATGTGTGTATTGTTAATAGGAAGGATATTGGTGTAGCTTGTTATGATAATGGTGGAAAAGATAAAGGGCAAAATGGTCCTAAAGAGTTGGAACCTTTGTGGGCTGATGGTTATGGGACTCAAGGCTTAAGGGATTACATTGATCTGGCCATGGGTATGATTAAAAGTGACGATGGAGGCCCGCCTAGGTGGTTTTGCCCTGTTGCGTGTGGCAGACCGTTAAAAGATTCTCCTGTTCTTTTGTATATACCTGGTAACCGGTGTTCAGTTGTAACATATTTGTTTAGCGTTTGTAAACATGTTTTTTTTTCCGGCTATATATCATGATACAATGTGATTATTTGTGTAGGACTGGATGGAACCGGAGCCGGTCTTGTTGTACATGAGAAAGCTTTAGGAAAGTGAGTTTCACTTGATCATGTATCATGTGTGCGCACGAGTGTGTATAAGAGTATAAAAAGTTATTCGTTAACGCATAAAAACTATATAATACTTCTGTAATATTACATATTCATTGAATTTATGCAACATAATAGTTTGCATCAGTGTCATAACAATCCAGTTTTGATTGTTTTCTGTTGAAGTATTGTTATTTCTATATAGAGTTTAAATTATCACATTTTGAAAACAAGAATAAACTTCCTCAAGAGAGTAGAATAAAGAGGTCGAAGTTAACTGTTGTTTGTTTCTATATGGAACGATTTTATAACGTGCGCATTTTATGAACTTGAATGGCAGGGTTTTTCATGTGCAATGCTTGCATATCCCGGCTTGGGATCGAACATCACTGGCGGGTAATTATCATGATCCATTCATCATATAATATATTGATTTGGGAAAAAAAAATATTTTTACCTTGTTCAGTTCCTAGACCTGACGCTGTTTTGACCCATCACCCAACCCGACCTGCCTGTTTTGCCAGACTTACTTTTGTACTTGGTTTAAATTTCACATACATATATTACAAGTTTTTATTCATATGCCTCTTCAGCAACCTGTAATTTCATAAAATTCTTATTATTTATGAAGGTTTGATTCAAATAGTGGAAGAAACTGTGATGAATGAGCATGCTTTGTCCGGTAATAAGCCAATCTATTTGCTCGGGGAGTCTTTTGGAGGAGCCTTAGCACTCGCAGTCGCTGCTCGTAATCCTACAATTGACTTAATACTTATCCTAGCAAACCCAGGTCCCCTCTTAAATAGTTTTCTTGTATTTAAGTTTTTTGATTACCTTTTATAAATGCAAAATTGTATTAAATTTGACTAACCTATTTCAGCAACTTCCTATGAGAGGTCACCATTGCACCCTGTAGTAGCATTCCTGAGGTCTCTGCCGGAAGAATATTATGCGACATTTCCTTATATCACCAGCTTTCTTCTAGGTACGTTACATGAAACCATCGAGTTCGATTTATGTTTCTGGTATTTGTTGTTTCAAATGTACCACATACTAATTGGTGAATAATTTAGGTACCTCTAATATTAAATATAGAGGTGCAACTAAATTACAAGATAACGAGAAAATGATAAAACGTCAATAACTGTCCTAATATCAAACTAAAGATAGATTAATGACTAACAAACGAACTTAAAGATACCTGATAAATCAAATAATAATATAATAACTATAATAGATAATAAACCCAGGTAGCAATTTCTTATACAATGCGTCCTGATGATCTGATATTTTATTTACTCCAATATTTCTTTTGTTTTCAGGTGATTTTGTAAAGATGGCAACGGTTAAAATGGATGGTACAAACCAGTCTCTGTCCCCAGTTCAACTTCTAAGCCATATAACTCAAAATCTACCACTCTTTTCAGTAAGATTTACCGCAACTTTTATCTCTTTCATTTGATTCTTTTATACAAATATTGTCATTTTAATGTATACTTTTCCTGATAGGTGCTGACCAAAATAGTACCAAGAGATACTCTTAAATGGCGAATCGATCTACTTGAAGCAGCAGCTGCGTATGCTAATTCTCGTCTTCATGTTGTTACGGCTCAAGTACTTGTGCTTGCCAGGTTTCATTCTTCTATAAGTGATGCAGATCACAACTTAATTATCATTAGTTGAAACTCTGTGTATGTTCTCATATGCTCTTAATTATGCAAACTAATATTTCAAAGATATTTGCATTTTAGTGGCAAGGATAACCTCATACCGAGTAAAAATGAGGCCCAGAGGCTTTCACGAGTACTGAAGCGCTGCCAAATACGCGTGTTTGAGGAAAATGGCCACACAATCCTGATGGTATTATGATCAAAATATACATAAGAAATATATAAAAACTACAAAACAATTAAACTTCAAAAAATGTTTTTATAAGTATTATTTATAAAAGCTTTTATGAAATAATTGTCAAAAGAAAATTCAAAAGAATTAAATTAAAAAAGAATTAAAAAAATAAGGTTGGTGGGACCACAGTGCAGATCTGCTATGCCAGATGGAAATTTGTTGCGTCAGATGGAAATATGAAGCAACAAAGTACGCGCGTGTCAAGCTCTGGTTGATTAGTAATATTAAAAAGGAGTAAACTGTAGTTTTCGTCCCTGTAGTTTGTCCAAATATGCGGTTTTAGTCTAATAGTTTCACATTTGCGATTTTCGTCCCTGTGGTTTCATTTCACTTGCAATTAAACCCGACCCCACTAGCCCCATTAAGTCTGGTCGTTAAATCCATCAGCATGCCATTCACGTGAGGGGCTGTGGTGTATTTGGGGGGAAAAAAAGGACAAAACTGCCCCTCACATGAATGGCACGCTGATGGATTTAAGGACCAGACTTAACAGGATTAGTAGGGTCGGGTTTAATTGCAAGTAAAATGAAACCGCAGAGGCAAAAATAACAAATTTGAAACTATTGGACTAAAACAACATATTTGACAAACCACAGAAACGAAAACCGCAGTTTACTCTATTAAAAAGTCAAGGTTATTTTGTTAATTTCTCTTGTCAATGTGGCCATTCGCGTGATTTTCCCAATAATTAACAAACAATGTAACTGTCAACTAAAACTAGTTTCATATCTAACAGAGTATGAACTATAGTCTATAAGTAACTATCACTATGCTCTATACTCTAAAGTAGCTGCAGTTAATAAAAAATAAACATTCCATTTTGTCGGTGCACGCAGGAGACTGGTGTTAACGTGTTGTCCGCTATCAAAACTACGCACATTTACAGACGTTCTTCTAAGCACGACATCTTAAATGACTTTTTGCCTCCTAGTAGCATAGACTTCAGAACCACTCCAATGGATAACTGGTAACAAGCATGTATCTTGACTTTGATTTTATTATTACACCATTAAACACTACAAAACTTAAGATATGCTGCCATTAATATAGGTGGTACAGGCTTTCTATGGGTGCAGCAATGTTTTCAACTTTGGAGGATGGGAAAATAGTGAGAGGGCTTGCAGGGGTTCCGGACGAAGGGCCTGTGTTGCTAATCGGTAATCATATGCTATGGGGATTTGACGCTTTCCCTTTCGTTATGCAGTTTTTGAGGGAAAAAAAAGTTGTGCTTCATGCTTTAGCTCACCCGGAAACTTTTGCATTCAATGTTGAAGATGAATATCTGATGGTTCCTTATACTGATATGTTGAAGTTGTTTGGTGCGATTCCGGTTTCTGCAAGAAACCTTTTTAGATTGTTATCAAGAAAGTCTTTCACTTTACTTTACCCAGGTGGATTGCGCGAGGCTTTTCATCGTAAGGTTAGGTGTCAAAATCTCATTGGTTAAACGAGATACTACTTCATATTTGTTTTTTAGTCCAAAATCGTGTCAGTTTTGGTTTAGGCTTGATGTGTCATCACATGATTGGTTGCTCCTTTGCGCCATTTTCGGTTTATTAGCCCTAAACCATGCAAATGTTTATATTTTAATTCCATGTGACATTGATGGGGCTCTATACTTTCTTGTAATCATTTTTAAGAGTCAAAAATTTTGAGTTCGGTTCCCTCTGTTTATGATTTTTTTTTAATACATACTTTCGCCCGCCTCCCTCAGCGTTTTCGTCCAAGCTTCGTCATCTGTCAAATGGTTATATCTTTTTGGCATTTTAAATTTTAATAGTCCAAATTATAATTCATTGGCCAATAATACCACACCGACAATTTAACCAATGACACGCCTAGCTTACAGTTTCGTTGCCAGGGGCAATAGCCCATTAATGGCACGGCATGGGAGCAGACAGCCACAAGGTTACTACTTCGTTAGAGCGGGGTTACCCTTGATAACGAAAGTGAAAGCTAAGAGTGTCATTGGTCAAGTTATCTGTATGGATTATTAATTTATTATGAGTCAATGCGTGACAGTTTGGGGTTATTAAAATCCAATTTGTCTGTATATATAACATTGGTCAAATGATTATCTTGGTAAACTATATATGCCTTAAAATGGCCGTTCCGGTGATTTTCCCCTTTATATAGTTTTCGTATTAATCTTTTTAAAGCGAACACGCTTTTGTTATAAAAACTTTTGATTTTTTTTTTTTTTAATTTGTGGTCAACAGGGAGAAGCTGGCAAGTTATTTTGGCCTGATAAACAAGAATTTGTAAGAATGGCAGTGAAGTTTGGTGCCACCATTATACCATTTGGAGTTGTTGGGGAAGATGACATATCAGAAGTACTAACACACTCACATACTTCAAATATGTACTTGATTATTGAAGTTAAAAAACTAGTTTACAACTTTATCTTAACTTATTTCAATCTATACTTTGTTGTCAGCTAAAGGTTGATTATGATGAAATGAAGAGAAACCCTTTACTAAATCGGATGGTAATTCAATTAAATCAAGGGAGAACAAACGTGAGGTGATCATTTTATCTTTATGGTACTTTAATTTTTAATGTGTTTTAAAACTATTAGCATGTTTTAAGCACACCTTTTAGACAAAGTCACATTCAGCGTCCCCAAAAAAAATCACCCATAACGTTAAAGAACACTTCCAATAAATCATAAATCATTTGAATTAGAAAGTAAGAATATTGTGCATCTTATAATCATATTTAGCATGTTACCTTTTCATAATGGAATCCTAAATTGAAAAGAAAGTATTTGTTGTTTAAGTTATTTATTTTTTGAGGTATAAAAATGTGCATCATGTAGGTGCTTGTTATTCAATATTGCAGATGGAGGTGACAAAATGATGGGTTGGGTTGGGTTGGGTTGGGTTGGGTAAGTTGGGTTAGGTGGTCAAATCGGTTAGCTATAGTGGGTCGGGTGTTGGTAAGTTGGTTAGGTGGTCAAGTCGGATGGCTTTAGTAGTCGGATATATATTATCCTTTCTAAAATCATTTTATGCATAAATTGCAACCATTGTGTTATTATGATGTTAATCTACGCATTTGTTAAACAACTAAAGTTGTATGTAGAAAAATAAAATATGGTCTGACTTATGCAATTGAAATGCTTAACTCGTTACTCGTTAGACATGTTTTCTCTCTTCTGGGTAACTATTTTGATTTGATTCATATAAGATTATGCATAACAAACATTTAGCAGTTCATGAGTACTAACTCAAAGTTCTACCTTCTTACATGTGTTTTTTTCTCATTTGTATGTTATATTCTTTGATGATAGAAAGGAGATGGGCGGAGAGATTTCTAACCAACAACTTCATTTTCCTATCTTTTTACCGAAGCTACCAGGTCGACTCTACTATTTGTTTGGAAAACCGATACAGACAAAAGGAAAAGAAAATATGTTAGATGACAAAGTTTATTTGGGAGAGTTATATTCGCAAATAAGATGCAATGTTGAAAAAAATATGGCTTATCTGTTATATAAGCGAAAGGAAGATCCTTATAGAAGTGTTGTTGAGAGGCTCAAGTGGGTAAGGGATAATGGATCTTTAGATCAAATTCCGTCATTCGATCCATAAACCGTATATGCCAAATCATTCATATACATCGCATTTTGTATACGTGTGTAGATGTAAGTTGTCAAGTGTGAAAGATAATATTTTGCAATGCTTGTTATTACTTTCTTTTGTCATTCAACCATTTTGTTAAAACAACTTTAAAAAGCTCTTAAATTACTTTCTTAGAGGATCCAGAAATTTGTTGTCATACGGTGAATATTGTGTAAAGCTACATAAATCAAACGTTCTACGTTAAGCAGTGATATATAGGTCACTCCCACCCATTTATATTAACTTTTCTTTTTCTAACGACAAGAAAACCCGGAAAAAGGTCGAAATGACACCAGGGGAAATTGGAACAGTAATAGAACAGAAAAAAAATGAGAACAAGAAACGACGACAAAGGAACACAACACCAACAGCACCCCACGCCTCCCTACAAACAAGATTGAGGGGAAATAATCCAGTCAGCTAGACAGTCTTTAAAGATCTTAGCGTAACGCTCTTATGTGAGATTTGTCTCATCCATATACACATTTTTCATGTATTTGTCATACTTTAATCGTCTATAATTGTTATCATTAAAATATACTCTACTTGAATGTTGTTTCTTTATCATGTATGTTTATTTATATTGAAAGCATG
Source organism: Bidens hawaiensis (assembly GCF_021521415.1). Lineage (NCBI taxonomy): Eukaryota > Viridiplantae > Streptophyta > Magnoliopsida > Asterales > Asteraceae > Bidens > Bidens hawaiensis. The sequence continues at coordinate 29,240 of NW_027498340.1, read as the reverse complement.
TTAAAATGATATAATTATGCCAGAGAAAATAAAAGGCATGAAGAATGTGTAACCCTAGGGCGAACACTATCCCAAGCGATGACATGTTGATTTTGCCTTTAAAATCAGACTTAAAAACTTTTAGTGAATACCACACCTCTTATAATTTATACCTAAAATCCTCCTAATATCAATTTTGTGTGATTCCATTGTGTCACCTCAAAATAAAAAAAGCTCACGTTAAATGGACGGGGCACTCATATGAGTAGAGTGCATGACTTTCAAATCATATGGTAACACAGACACATAGCTGCCACCCCATGTTGCTTCATTCCATGACAAATGTTTACATCATACAATCAATTACTTGAAAAACTAAAATGAATTAGTAATTAATTTATTACACATTATCATCACATATAAATACTACTAACCATTCACTATTTTTATTCATTCAAAATTTTCACCATATTTATTCACTCAAACATGCTTCGCCATTTATATTAAATTTTTGTATCTTAATTTTTTGGTTTGAATTGTCGTGTTTCATTTTTGTAGTATTCAATCATGTAGTATTTTTAATTTTAACGAAATTTTGATTTTAATTACATTTAATTGTTTAATTTATTTTAGATTAGAAAAAAGAAAACGCTCTATGTTACTTCTGAGTAAGTGTTGCCAATATTTTATGGTTGGGAAAATTTCCAAAATAGCCCTTTTTAGATAGAGAATTCTCAAAGTAGCCCTTTTTTCCTTAGAATTATTTAAAATTTGGACTTGAGAGAGACTTTGGGAAAAGAAAATTATTATGGGGTAGCAGACAAAATCTTAAAAGAAAGGGAGGGAGCAAGTAAGATTTGAGAAAATATTGAAGGTAAAGTTTAAATTTTTTGAAATATGAAAGGAAAAGTTCAATTTTTTTCTAAACTTTTTTTTCTCAAACAACAGTCTCCCAAGCTTTTTTTTTTATATTTTCTATCTGGTTAGTTCATATTTTCAAATTTTTGTAAAATATATTTTTTACAATTATACCCCACCATCACCACCGCCCCATCACCACCACCGTCACTACCACCATATCCGCCTCCAACACCGCTGCACCCGTCACCGCTGCATCATAGCCGCTGTCGCCCCCACCCCATCACCACCACCATCTCGGATATGCTCCTCCGCCGTTAATGATTTAAAAAAAACAAAAAATAAGAAACCATCTACACAATTATGTATCTATTTAAACACGATAAAAAGTTACTCAAATTACATAACTTGTAGAGAGAGAAACGAGTTTTAGAGAGAGAAACAGAGATATATGATGCACAGCGTGAAGAAGAAGAACTTGCATTAGAATTCTTATTATAATATCATTTTTGCAGTTAATAATAAAGTGTATAAATAAATATCTGTGATGGTGATGGTGATGGTGATGGACGGTAACGAGAGTTGTAGCAGCAGAAGCATGGATTCATCGCCGTCACGGTCGGTGGCGAACAGTTCGACGACCGTCCAGCGGCATCAGATGAAGAAGCTAGAGGTTTATAATGAGGTGCTTAATCGCCTTAAGGAGGCTAATAATGAAGAGGCGAATGAACCTAGATTTGAGGCCGGTGACGGTGGTGGTGATAGGGTGGGGGCGACGGCGGCTATGGTGCAGCGGTGATGGGTGCAGCGGTGTTGGAGGCGGCTATGGTAGTAGTGACGGTGGTGGTGACGGTGTTGATGATGGTGGTGGCGGTTCAGGGGTATAATTGTAAAAAATATATTTTACAAGAATTTGAAAATATGAAATGACAGGTAGGAAACATAAAGGTAGGGATTGTTTTTTGAGAAAAAAAAGTTTAAAAATGATTTGAATTTTTCCTTCAATATTTCAAAAAAATTGAAATTTACCTTTAATATTTTCTCAAATCTTACTTGCTTCCTCCCTTTCTTTTAAGATTTGGCCTACTACCCCATAATAATTTTTTTTCCCAAAGTCTCTCTCAAGTTCAAATTTTAAATAATTCTAAGAAAAAAAAGACTACTTTGAGAATCCTCTCTCTAAAAAGAGCTATTTTTAAAATTTTCCCTTTATGGTTTATGTGTATATGACTATACGAGTGTAGAAATTGAGGCAACCATATAGGATTAACCGACACATAAGTAATACCAAGCATCTTACTATCGTTGGACCCACCCGCATCAAAATGTGTGGAGTTAAACATGTTTAATGTGGTTAAAGTAAAATTAAATTATTACAAATGTTTAGTTTGTACAGAGTTAAAATAACACACACAGTCACTCTCACAACGAATTTTTTGTAATTATAGGTGGTTTAGAGAAATATTTTGTATTTCTAGGTGGTTTGCTAACTTTTTTGTAAAAACGGATAACTCGCAAGGGGGGCCTGCGAGTTTTAACAACTTCTTTAAACTCGCAGGGGGGCCTGCGAGTTTTAAAAAAACCTAACGCATATTTTAAAGTCGCAAGGGTGGATAGCGATTTTTGATACATCAAATCTCAATAAGAGGATCTTCATTTTTATTCTCCTTTTTGATACACCATATTTTTGTTAAACATATACCGCGTGGGTACGTAGTGGCGGATCTAGAAAACTATTTCAGGGGTAGCGAAAAAAAAATTTTAACCATACATTAAGACAAAAAAAGCTTTTCCCGCAGTTTCAAGTTTAAGGGGCCCGATTAAGTGTTTCGTGCGTAGCGGAGCCTGGTAACGCGTTTTGCTTGTGCAGGTGTCTCGTTACGCGTTTGGCACGTCCCGGGCTCAGCTTCGTGTTGCAAGCGTACTGGCGTCCTGTTAACCCATTTGCAATGGCAGATTAAAACAATTTGGTTTATAATAGGTCACATCAAAATAACCTAAACTTGTTTGCTTGATGATATTGTAAAAATTATTCAAACTTATTAACCTACTAATCAATGATTTTATTGATATCTTTCGATCAGATCAAACACATATTGTTAATGAGTAGTTTTAAAGTTTACTCAACTAAAATATTGATAATCACAATATTTAATTAAGTAAGAAAATAAAAGAGTCGCACATTTTTGAACTTGAAGTTGGAATACTTAAACTTGGTGATAAACAATGTCATCGTTTTCTTTTCTTTGACGTTTAAAAAGGTTGCTAATAAGAGGCTGTTTACTTACCTTCAAAGTTTCCTAAACAAAATTTGAACCAAAAACCTAATATCAATTCCAATTTACACATAAAACTAAAGTGCTAAATCCCTTATTAATTCCAACTAAACATAACCCTAAATACCTAATCAATTCCAATTTAAACATAAACCTTAAATCCCAAATTAATTCCAATTTAAACATAACCCTAACTCCCCAAATACAATAAATCTTACCGGAAAGAAGGAGAGGCCGGAGGTGGAGTGGCTAAGTGAACTGGTGGTGGCTGGAGGGGGAGGTGGCTGGTGGCGGACTGGCGGTAGGTGACTGGAGGTGGAGGTGTCGTGGTGGTGGCTGGTTGCAGTGTTGTTAGCAAAGTACCAGGTCTGAGGTCTGCTCCTTTTTTTTATTGTATTATTTGGGTTATCGGGGTTTTTTGGTTTAGGCTTTATAATTTAAGTGGGTTTTTGTTGGGTTTAAGTATTAAATTGGTCGGGCTTAAAATACATAGGGGTAACGTTATTTTTTGTTCAGGGGTAACGAAACACGAAAACCAACCAATTTTTTTTTTTACACTACCAATAAAACGTTGAGGAGTAGCGGAGGCTACCCTCCTCATAAGCTATATCCGCCACTGGTGGGTAGGCAGAGAATAAAAATAGAGATCCTCTCATTGAGATTTGACGTATCAAAATTCGCTACCTACCCTTACGACTTAAAATATGCGTCAGGTTTTTTTAAAACTCGTAGTCACCTTGCGAGTTATCCATTTTCAAAAAAAAACATTTAGAAATACTTTTTAAGTATTTCTGTAAGGTGTAAACCACCTATCATTACAAAAAATTCCTCTCACAACGCCGCAAAAACACACACTCCGAACCATCACCACCGAGAATAAAATGAAGAATATTCCGATCATCCTCATGGGCTGCGGCGGCGTTGGGAGACAACTCCTCCAACACGTAGTCGCTTGTCGGACCCTTCACGCAAACATGGTACAACAACAACAACAATAATAATAATATTTTCATTCGATTATTATACGCTTTTGTACGATGAACTGCAATATATTTCGAGATCAATTTTTAATTTTAGATACAAAGGTAATTATAATTAGTTTCGATTAATTTAATGCAGGTTAATTAGAAGTTTAGAACCCTATGTATTGTTTGATAAGTAACTTGATTTTAATAGTAAATCAAATTGCGCACTTTGACTTTTGAGGTCAAACTAATTATAATTTTGACTTGCAAATTGATATGATTTATGTTACAACGGGCACTTGAGTTTTGAGGTCAAATAATATTAGTGGTGTAAACAAGCCCGAGTTTAGCAAATGACAGCTCGAGCTTAGCTCAGTTGGAGCTTTGTTTTTAAAGCTTGTGCTCTGTTTGTGGGCAGATTTTTTCATGCTCGAGCCCGCCTCATTTATTAATTATTAGTTAATTTGTTTATTTATAGTTATTTTTTATAAATTTTATTACAGCATTACGTATAAAAAATTATTTATGTAAATATATATTTAGTATATTAAATAAAAATGAAAAGTAATTACCAAGCTCGTGAGCCAGCTCGAGCACAATAAGTGAAGCTCATGGTAGGTTACTAAATAAACTTATTTTTAGGCTCAGGCTCGGGATCGTTTAGGCTCGCGAGCCGGATCGGGCTCGATAAGTGAAGCTCGAGCTCGGTTAATAAACAAGATTATTTTTAGGCTCGGGCTCCAGCTTGGTTCATTTTGAGCTTTTTTCGAACCAATCTCGAGTAGCTCGCAAGTAGCTTGGCTTGTTTACACCCTTAAGGTCAACCGGATTATAACTTTGACTTACAAATTAATATGAGCCTGATTAATTTGTACACATTTGACAGGGAATTCATTTGAGAGTTGTAGGTGTATGTGACAGCAAAACATTTCTGGTTGCACCAGATGTGTTATCACAAGAGTTTGATGATGCATTTTTTACCGATATTTGCAAGACCAAGTCCAATAAATTGTCCCTCGAAAAGTGTTTCGCCTCTGGTAATCCCATTCACATAAGTTCAATATCATCTAAGTTAATTGAAATTTTGTTCTTTTTGTTGCTTCTATAGGTAAATGTGAAGCTTATTCATACTCTGAATTCAGGAGCAAACTCACTGGCATTGCTTCTCGTCTAGGTAAATTTATTGGCCCGTAAATAACGTATTAGTGTCAGTGTTAGTGCTAGTTTGTTACTTATTTAATTTACCATTTAGGTTTTGTGCTTGTTGATTGCTCTGCAAGTTCCGAGACCATTGAAGTTATTACCCAAACAATAAATTTAGGATGTTGTGCTGTGTTAGCTAATAAAAAACCTCTTACCGGTTCAATGGTAAGTTACTAAATTGTTAATTGTCCATTAACATTTTGCTCACTTGAAAGAATCATTTGATTATTGACATATGTCTTTTGCAGGAAGAATTTGACAAATTGTTGTTACAACCGCGTCGCATTAGGCATGAGTCAACCGTAAGTCGTGCTATCGTTATTAATTAGTCATGGAAATGTTGACCCGTTGAATTATGAATGGATCGATTTAGGTTGGTGCTGGTCTTCCTGTTATTGCATCATTAAACCGTATTATTTCATCCGGAGACGAGATTACTTGCATAGTTGGCAGCTTGAGTGGTAATGAAAACTGAATTTTAATAACTTGCATTTGTTAACAACTTAATATTGTGATTACATTACCCACAAAATTAATGAATCTTTTAACATCTTCTTTTGGACCCAAAAATAGGAACTTTGGGATATGTAATGAGCGAGGTAGAAAAAGGGAAACCGTTCAGTGAAGTTGTTAAAGCTGCTAGAAACCTTGGCTATACTGAACCAGGTCAAAACTTATTATAAAAGCATGTTATTATAGAATATCAAGATATATATACATTTGATGAATTAGACCAATCCGATTTATCAGATATGTAAAATTTTATTTGTTCTGTATTTCTATTTTTCAGATCCTCGTGATGATCTCAGCGGTATGGATGTTGCAAGGAAGGTCCTTATCTCATCTCTAATTCTGCATATTTAAAAAAAAATTGTAATCTTATAAGTTATATTGTTCACATTCGGTTTTTGGGTTTTTGTAAACCGTTTCAGGTTTTTTTTTTACAATGGATTTCTTTTGATTTCGGTTTTTTCTGCTTTACCATCTGGGCTTGAAAATTTTGCGTCTAAAAAATGGCCCAAAATAATGAATTTGGGTCTAATTTGTTTTTGTTAATTAATGATTGATTGTATATAACACATTTGGACCTAAAACTTTTGGGCTACACCATTTATTGATTCTTATACCTTACTAAAAAATAAATAGCGGTATTTTCGGTTCGGTTTTAGGTTGATATAAAAACCGAAACTGAAACCAAACCGAAAAATCGGTTTTTTAAAAACTTAAACCAAGCCATCAGTTTATTACTAGGTTCGGTTATTTTGGTTCAGTTGCATCAGTTTATTGTATTTTTTTTAATGTTGAACAGGGTTTAATCCTTGCACGACTTCTCGGCCAGCGTATTGAGATGAGCACCATCAAGGTATATTTTTGCGTGAGCACGCTAATGTCTGCTTGAATATTCTAGAATTATTCGTTTGTGACATTTGTATCTTCGCAAGATTCACAGCTTGTACCCGGATAAAATGGGGCCCGATACGATGAGCCTGGAAGACTTTTTATCAAGTGGCCTGCCATTGCTGGATAAAGATATTGAAGAACAAATCAAAAAAGCTTCTTCAAATGGCAAAGTTTTGCGCTATGTTTGTATCCTACAAAAATCATCGTACGCTTCAGTTTTATTTTATATCAACTATTTGTTGCATCTAACATAGATTACAATAACAATAGTGTTAACAATATCTTTTTGGAACTTGTAATAGGTGCATTATTGGACTCAATGAAGTCCCGAAAGATTCGGCTTTGGGCAGATTGAAAGGAAGCGACAATGTGGTAATTAAGTTTTTAAATTGTTATCGACAATGTGAAAACTTACTTTTTTTGTGTGTGTGTGTGTGTTATTGACTCGTCAAAAATGTGACTGCAGGTGGAGATCTACAGTCGATGTTACGATTCTCCAAACCCATTAGTGATTCAAGGTGCGGGAGCAGGTAATGATACTACAGCTGCTGGTGTTCTTGCTGACATCATTGATCTTCAGGATTTGTTTCCATAGATTAACATAGGGACATAGTCTGGATCTTATTTCATGCCAATGTTTTATGCTTCAAGTTAAGAGAGCATCTTTGTTGTTACAAACTTTATACTATACATTATACAATCCTCTGTGTTTCTTAAAGTAACACTTCTTAACTTGTCTTGTTTGCCACTTTAACGATGCATGGCAGTGATTTTTAAATATGAGATTATTATCGGTCAATACACAAAAAGTGAGACTATTTATTTCCAATTGCCTTAGAATTAAGATTTTAATTGTAATGAATTATACCGAACCAAATAGGTTTCTCATAGAAAAAGTATGTTAGGAATGAGATTTATAATCTGAACAGTTAAACCATCTGTAGTCAAAACATTTCACATAGTGAAGAAACACTAAGTGACCCCGGGCAGATTATAGGTAATCTGGGGGCTAAGTAATGTTTCCCACGAAGGTTAGGTCCAGCAGAGTAAGTTGTACTTCAGGGAACCTGCAAAACAGACACCGTAAGCTCGTCACTGAGAAGGGGGGGGGGTTCCTCCTTGTGACCACCCTCCGGCGTGAGAATCCGTCTATATTGCTCTTTGAATATAAAAGTATGTGAATACTATTAGAGCAGTTATCAAGTAAGTTATACGAGATAGTAGATGATGAAATGATAATACCATTTGCTGTCTTTTATAGCCGAAGGTGGGTTTCCAAGGGGTTTAGCCGGCCCAACACGCTACCAACTGTAACCTATGCACGTGCCCTACCTGTGAGTGGTGGATAGGTAGCGGCTGACACAGAGCAGGCGTGCCGTGCACTCTTCGTCTTCTACCAACTGCAGGCTAGGCACGTGGTCTGGCAGGAGTTGGTGGGCAGGCGGCGGCTATTGGTCACAGTGCTGTGGCGTGCTGTCTGCCACGCTGCTGTCAGTGAGCTGTCGCATTCTTGGTCAGATCTTTTGTCTTTACCTCGTCAGGTATCACGCAAAAGATCCTCCATCATACGGACTGGCCCATTTTGGCGGGAGTTTTCCCCCTCCCGCCTTTGCTCATTCTTTCAGGTGACACTGAATTTGTAAGTGTTAAGCCTTATGCGTGTAGCTATGCTGTGCGGGTAGCCTTCCCTGATGGCTTGTATCCGCAACTGCGGGAACAAGCGGGTTACTTTACCATTGGGAGGCTTTTCCCTGCGTATGCAGCTTGCATACTGCGCATAGGCTTCTCTGAGCATGGTGGGTCCTGCGGGAGTAGATGGTCTTTGCGCAGGCATCCCTGTTCAAGGTGAGTCATGCGGGACCAACTGAGCCCTGCTGGGACCTACCTCTTCAAGTCCCCCCAGTCCAATGTTCTTCTCACGAATGTCTAATAAAGTGAGGTGAACTTTTGGACTTAAGCAAAGGGTTTTGAAAAGGGGTTTTTGTAAGGTTTTCCATGGGGGTTCTTCCCGCGGAAGTCCTTGTCACTTGCAGAAATTCCCGAGTTTCCTGCTTGGTCTTTGGGTATGATGCGGGTAGGTCTGTAACCTCCTCGTAAGTCAGGAGCATTGAGTCTTAGTTGTGCGGATTCTCCCTGTGGTTCTGGTAGTTTTTGAACATAGTGATCAATTATGTTTAAACCACCAATTCCATCTTGGAGCCTCAAACAACGTAGTACTCGATGTTCCCGCAATGCGGGGATATTACTTCCGTTTTCACAAGCATTGCCCAGAAGATCCTTCCTGGTTTCAATTCTCAGCGGGTGCTAGGTATGTGAAGGGTTTTGCCTTTACACTGTACCTGCGTCCGTCTTACGGTTACTTTACTTCCAAGGTATTCCTGGCGTCCATTCCCTGCGGGTGCTAGGTATGTGAAGGGTTTTGCCTTTATACTGTACCCGCACCCGTCTTATGGTTACTTGGTTGCCAAATATTTTGGCTTCAATTCCCTGCGGGTGTTAGGTATGTGAAGGGTTTTGCCTTTACACTGTACCCACACCCGGCTTATGGTTACTTGTTTGCCAAGGTAAGGGATATTTTCCCGCTTACTTTTTTGAACCTTGGTCTTCAAATTTTTTAAATTTTGAAATTTGAAGAGTTGGATGGATAACAACCCAATACCTCAAACGTCGTGCGACGGTTTCTTCTGACTGTGTCAGGACGTGCCAGAAGTTATGGCGACATGACATTATGTGGTCATTCCAGTTGCTTTTTCAGGCGCGTGGGCACGGGATTTCGGGCGCGTAGCCGCGAAATCTCTGGCACACGTCCTTTTTGACAGCTGTTGCCAGTTTGCTTTTGCCACGCGTCATAGTTTCATTGCACCTTTGATTTCTCTCTCTTCCGTATTAAATTCATCGCATTAATTGCGATTGCTATATAAAGGGGGAGAAGGTTATTTGCAATTCACACTTTCCACTTTCATCTCTTCTTCTCCAGTAATTTCCGGCGAATTTCTCTTTTTCAGTAAAGCATTGCTCTGAAATCTCTTCTTTCTTCCACCATGTCTTCTCACGATGCTGATGATCAGAAGACTGCTGGCGAATGCCAGTGTTATCTTCCTGTCGAGCTGTACCAGTATATCGTCAGGAAGTTCATGCTCGAGTCTCTCGAGCCTGAGTTTCCTGAGCCCCACCATACTGTGTACGATGCCCCTAGTGGCAAAATCGGGGTTTATGCTGCATTCTTTGTCTACGGGAACCTTAGGTTTCCGTTGACAAAGTTTGTGTACCGTGTCCTAGAGAGGCACGGTGTGCACCTGACAGAGGTGCACCCCATGGCCATTGCCAAGGTCCGGCACTTTGAGTGGGTGTGCCGGATACTGGGCCTTGAGCCCCTTGTTGACCGCCTGATGACCTTCTATACTTGGAGGTGCATCCAAGGGTGGTACACTCTTACAACCCGTATCAAGGGTTTAAAGATTTGTACCACCGAGCGGAGTCTTCGCTCATGGAGAAGAGAGTTCTTCTTTATATCCGCTCGAGCCATCCCTATTGCCATGAAGTTCAAGAATGGCCAGCCGCTTCCGAACCTTCCCGCCATCAACTACGAGGAGGCGGAATGGTTCGCGAAGATATCCCGGGTCCAGTCCCCGGTTTTCCGTTTTCCGGAGTCGGCGATGGTGATGCTGGGGATGAGCCGGGTGTGGAAGGCGGCGAATGCGGATAAGGTTCCGATCGTCCTTGAATATGGTTCGAACTCTACCCCTTATGGTATGTCTTGTTTCTTTTTTGCTGACTACGATTTTTTCTAACTTTCTTGTTGATTTCAGAGGGTAACGATCTTCAGTCGCTCCTGAATCCGCGGGAGGAAGATGGTCCTGCGCGGATGGGTACTCGTGCTCTGGACGAGAACGAGTTGCCCATCTTAGAGCAGACTGCGGGTCGGTTCGTGGAGGTTTACCCGCCAGGCCAAGAGATCCTGAGCCACCGACGGCCAGGTAAGCCTATCTTCTACCCTGAACCTCTCAATGCTGTGCCTGCTGCTGGAGTTCATGACATTTCTTCTTCTGAGGAATCCGCAGAAGGTCCTCCACTGGTGCGGAAGAAAAAGGCTGCCGTCGGGAGAGGCAAGGAGAAAGTGGCCTCTACGGCCGACCCGGTAGTCCTATCTGACTCGGAGTCAGATAACGCAGAGGTGGCGGGGAAGCCCGGTGGTGAGGAGACCACCGCTCCGGAGGCTGCAGGTGTTACCTCCGGGGAGGCAGCGACGACGACGGTTACCGGTGTCAAGAGGCCGGCTCCATCGGGTTCGCCCCCGCTCGTCCGTGCGTTCAAGCTCAAGAAACCCCGTAAGTACCCCCATAATTCCTGTCTATATTTGTTTCAAATAAATTTTTCTAACACTATTGCTTGTGCAGGTGTGGATGTTGACGCATTCCAGGGTGGAGTTGGAGTAAGTATTCCCCCGCCAATGACGGTAGGCTCGGTCAGCCTTCCCGAGGCGTCGACCCAGGCGTCTACGCTTGCTTCCGCTGGTTCCAGCCTTCCTGAGGCTGTTCCAGCTGAGAAGGTGTCTCCGCCGGCCGTGAGTGCAATTTTTACAGCATCTTTCACGGAGCCGGCGGTTACTGTTGCTGAGGAGACGGCGCCAACAATGGCTACCACGGCGGCTGCCACTATACCTGCGCCACCGGCACCGACGGCCGGACCATCAGGTACGCGCCGGGCTTCCCGCCGATCTACGCCACCTTCCCGTCTGCCTGACCTGTTGGATGGATTTCCTTTAGGTTCAGGTGATGGGTTTGGCGGCTATCGGCCTGTTATTGACCCTACAGGTACGTAGGGTTCTTTTTTCTTTGTATATTTTTGTCATCTTTTCCTAACTGCCTTTGTTTCTTTTGCAGTGTCGGATTCCAATGAAGTGTATGTTCCAAGATGGAACATACGCCGAGGAACAACCCTTCGCACCCCTGTGGAGTGCGTGGACTGGGCTCGCCACGCTGCTCCTCATGGTGCGTTGGGGGAAGCCATGGCTAGCTACCAAGAGGGTAGGCTAACCAATGAGCTTCGGGTTCTCCAGGCCCGAACGCAGCCCCGCGTCGAGCTGCTTTGTCGTGAAAACGACAAGTTAAAAGCAGCTCGCGCCAAAGATGTATCTGAAGCGCGGGCTCTTCGGGAGGAGAACCGGCAGTTGGCCGCTGCCGCAGCCGAGAAGGAGAAGGCATTCAAGGCCCTCGAGGTTGAAGTCCAGGCGCGACTCGAGGCCCGCTCCAAGGCTGCCCAAGCTGTGAATGAACAGCTTCGGCTGGCCAAGGAGACTGCGCGAAACTCAACTGAGAGGGCTGCCAAGGCTGAAGCTGTTGCTGAGCCACTTCGCGAAGAGAATGAGCAGCTTAAATGCAAATTAAAGGCTCTTCAGCATGCTCATGACGCCTTGGCAATGGAAGATGCCAAGAAGCTGCAGGAGATCCTTGACCAGAGGGGGATGCTTGACCGTACTGAAAGGAAACTCAAAAGCGTCGAAGAAGCTGCCGCCAAGGAAGTTCAACTTGCCAACCTTGATAAAAGCGGAGCCGAACGTGCTTACAAAGAAAGTCAAGCTACTCTCCAATGGCTGCTTCGAGAAGCGTTGCCTGAGGTATCTTTATCTTTTTCTTTACGCTTTCCGCTCGTAATTAGAAAATGTTCTAACTTGTAATATTCTTTTGTAGGTTGTGCGTCGGGTCCTTTCAGAGACCTCTTACGACGATGCAATGAGCGCAGCCCTCAACGCTTCTCATGAGGATGGGCAGAAGACTGGCTTCCTGCTTGGTCTAGGGTTTGCTGAGAGAGGCTTTCCGCCCTCCAACTTCCCTTTATTCAATGTTAATACTGAAGCTGCTTATGACCAAGCTGTGAATCAGTACGCTGCCTTCCCGCATCCAGTGGTGGAGAAGGTGAATGAAGCTGCTGCTGCTGATGATGGGCTAAGCATCCTTAAGGCTTTCCTTGGGCAGCCGCGCTCTGACGGTGCTGGTCCAAGCGGAGGTGGCCCTGAAGCCTGATCTTGAAGATCCCTTCCCCCTGCTAGGATAGACAGCCTTGTATAGATTTCTTTTAGGCGGGTAGTTACCCAGCCATTCTTGTAATTGATTGTGAAATATTAATCTCTTTGCGTATAAGATTGTTATTTCCTTGGGTTCTTTGCTTTATAAACTTATGACTTGCATACTTAGTTTAAATTAGCAATTTCCCAAGTGTTTAGAATAAGAACCTTTGAACGTGGTTGATGATGGGTTAAAGTTTCGCCTCCTCCTTCGTGATTGTGCGGGTAAAACCGTCACTTGCACTTGGTAGGATGGCTAATCTTTACCCTCTATCTGACCTGCGTGTAGGTTTTCCTTTTCGAAATTTCTAAGGCATTAAGTTAAACCTTTGAACGTGGTTGATAATGGACTAAAGTTTTCGCTTCCTCTTTCGTGATTGTGCGGGTGTAACCGTCACTTGCACTTAGTAGGATGGCTTTAACTTTAGACCTATATCTGACCTGCGTGTAGGTTTTTCTTATCCTTTTAAGTGTTCATAAGTTAACCTTTTAACGTGGTAGACGGTAAGTTAAGTTTGGCTTCCTTGTTCGTGATTGTGCGGGTAAGACCGTCACTTGCACTTACAAGGATGGCTAAACTTTACCTACATCTGACCTGCGTGTAGGTTTTTCTTAGAACTTTTTAACATTTTGGCGTTGTGTTTATGCGGGTATTGCCGCCTTCCACACGCAACTACTTCTTCCCGTAAGGGAAGTTCATAGGTTACAAGCTATTAATACATCATGAAAGGAGAATCATTTCCATTAGAAGTGGCTCTAGGCCTTTTCTTTACAAGTTGGAATTGATCTACATATAACATTTGCGTAATTGAGCTCCATTCCATGTTCTAGGGATGGGAGTGCCATCGAGCCTTTCGAGCCGGTACGCGCCCTTTCCCAGAACTTCTTTGATAATGTATGGCCCTTCCCAAATCGGGGCCAACTTTCCTGGGCGTTGTTGGTTCGAAGCCTCGTTGTTACGCAGTATGTAGTCTCCTTCCTTGAAGTTGCAGAGTTTTACCCGCGTGTTGTAGTATTTTTGCATTTGTCGTTTGTAGTTTTCTTCACGCACGGCGGCTAAGTCTCTGCGCTCTTCGGTTAGCATAAGGTCTAACCGTCTTTCCGCATCATTGTCTTCTGGTTGGATTAAGACCCTTGGTGAGGGTAAACCGATTTCGACTGGGATCATGGCTTCAGTGCCATAAGTGAGACTGAACGGGGTTTCTCCCGTACTGGTCTTCTTCAGCGTTCTGTTTGCCCAAAGGACGTGTGGAAGCTCGTCCACCCAACCGGATCTATGTTCCAAGAGTCTTCTCTTTATGCCTTCGACGATGCTCTTATTTGCTCTTTCCACCTCACCGTTACCTTGCGGGTGTGCCACTGAGGTAAAGGTGTGGGTGATTTGAAGTTCTTTCAGCCAATGCTGTAGCTTCTTGTCAGCAAAGTTGGTGCCATTGTCGCTTACCAAATTCTGTGGAAGTCCAAAACGACAAATAATAAATTCCCAAATAAATTTTTTGATATGCTTTGCGGTTGTTTGGGCTAAAGGTTTCGCTTCTATCCATTTGGTGAAGTAGTCAATGGCTACCACTAGGAACTGAACATTCCCAGCTGCTGTTGGAAATGGGCCTGTCACGTCAATGGCCCACTTCTGAAATGGCCACGAGGAAGTGACAGGAACAAGTTCATTTTTCGGGCGATGCGTGTTGGGTGCGTAAAGCTGGCAAGATCTGCATTTTCTGATGTATGCCAACGCGTCCATATGCATCCCCGGCCAGAAGTATCCCGCGTTGTTTAGCTTGGCTACCACAGCGCGGGGGCCTGCGTGTACTCCACAGATGCCTTCGTGAACCTCCCTTAGGAGGTAGTCAGCATCTTGGTTGTCCACGCATCTTAACAATGGGCCAAGAAAGTTACGTCTGTAAAGGGTGTCATTGACCAGCTGATAATTCAGTGCTTTACAGCGTAGTTTTCTTGCCTGTGACTTCGACTCTGGTAACGTTCCTGCTTCAAGGTATTTTATTATTGGGGTCATCCATGTTTCTGTACCGGTTTGGATGACACAAATTTCCTTGTGCGGGACTGATGGTGTTTCGAGGAGTTCCACGCGGATGTCCTTCCCCAAGTGGGTGAAGGCCAGTGATGCAAGCTTGCTTAACGCATCCGCAGATTTGTTTTCGCTGCGCTTGACGTGTATCACTTTACAATCATTAAAATCGCGCATGATGGCTTTGGCCTGGGCAAGGTACAGGGCCATTGTGTCGTTCACAGCCGTGTACGTCCCGTTTATTTGGTTTGCCACTAGCATGGAATCTACGTGGGCTTCCAAATTTTTTACACCCATCTTTCGCGCAATCCTCAATCCGGCCAGGAATGCTTCATATTCAGCTTCGTTATTCGTACTTGGAAAATCCAGCCGAATAGCATAAGTATATTCCTGGCCTGCTGGATTTGTTAATTTTAACCCTGCGCCTGAACCCTCGTTACTAGCTGCTCCATCAGTGTAGAGTCGCCAGACTTCATCGATTTCGTGTGCTGGGGAGGGTTGAACCTCCTCCTGGCACTCTTTCTCCCGTGAAGCGGGGACTTCTGCAATAAAATCAGCCAGGACCTGACCTTTAATGGCTGGTCTCGGCTTGTATTGAATCGCATATTCTCCCAATTCAATTGCCCATTTGGCTAGACGTCCCGATAACTCGGGTTTGCCTAGAACATTTGAGAGTTTGAAGTTGGTGAGAATAGTGATTGGGTGACCCTGGAAATATCGTCTCAACCTGCGTGAAGCGTGTATAAGTGCCAAGACCAGTTTTTCCAGGGTAGAGTACCGGGTTTCCGCGTCTGCCAGCACGCGGCTAACATAATAGATTGGCATCTGGATGCCTTTTCGTTCTACAAGCAGGACTGCCCCGGTTGCTCTATCTGTTGCGGAGAGGTATAAGATTAACTCCTCCCCCGCTTGTGGTGCCGTGAGTGTTGGGAGTTCGATCAGGCGTGATCGAATCTCCTGAAAAGCTGCTTCCGCTTCTGGTGTCCAGCGGAAGTGCGTTTTCTTTAAACAATTTCTTAGCGTTGACACAAAAGGGAACGACCTATCCGCATGGTTTGCCAAAAAGCGGTTAAGCGCGACTAGTCGTCCATTAAGTGTTTGAGCCTGTTTTATGGTGGTAGGTGATTCCATTTTGACAATGGCTTCGACCTTTTCAGGGTTCGCTCTGAAGCCATCTTTAGTAATAATGACTCCTAAGAACTTCCCTTCTTCCACCCCAAATGAACACTTGCTCGGGTTGAGCTTCATGTTTATCTTTCTGAGCGTGTTGAAAGTTTCCTCAATGTCTTTCAACATCACCTCTGGCTCGGGGCTTTTGATGACCAAATCATCCATATAGACTTCCAAGTTTCTCCCAATTTGGGCGTGAAACTCTTTGTCCATTAGTCGTTGGTACGTGGACCCCGCGTTCTTAAGTCCGAACGGCATCATTTTATAACAAAATGTGCCATCGGGCGTCCGAAAGGCGGTTTTGTCCTGGTCATCTACAGCCATGTGGATTTGATGGTACCCCTTATACGCATCCAAGAAGCATTTAAGGCGAAATGGTGCCACCGAATCCACCTTGAGATCAATTTCTGGCAACGGATAACAATCTTTGGGGCATGCTTTATTCAAATCTTTGAAATCTATGCACATGCGCCATTGTTTGTTATTCTTCGGTACCATTACGGGATTTGCAACCCATGTTTGATATTTGCTGACGCGCACGATGCCCGCATCAAGGAGTTCCTTGACTTGGGTTCTGCACGCGTTGGTTTGCTCGGGCCCCATTACTCTGCGCTTTTGTACGATCGGCGTAACGGCCGGATCGCATTTGAGCTTATGCTCTGCCTTTCCCCGGGGTACACCAGTCATGTCGGCTGGTGTCCACGCGAAGATGTCTGCGTTTCGCTGCAGTAAGCGCTTGAGTAAGGTGCGTGTTGGATCAACAATTGTCGGGCCAATGGTAACGGCCTGATCGGGATATTTCCCATTGAATGCCCACTGTTCAGGTTCAGTGATGGTTTGTTTGGCCATCTTCGGTTTGGGTTTAGAGGAGACAGATGCGATGCATACCTGGGGAATGCCCGTGATCATCGCTACGCCTTCAGTTGTTGGCCATCCCATCATGCCGTGGACTGAGGATACCACGGCGTTGAATCTTGCCATCCCGTCTCTCCCGAATAGGATGTCATACGTATGATGTGGTTTTTTCATCACAACAAAATCCACATCCTCCGTGCGTGAATAATTCCCATCGGTGAGAGTGACGGGGAAAGATAGGATGCCCAAGGGAGTGTTCATGCTGCCGTCAAACCCTTCCATTGAAGCGTAGACCGTCTCCAGGCGTTCCTTGTCTTCATCATCGAGCTTGTCGAAGAACTGCCTGTACATCACTGTCGACGATGCGCCATTGTCAACGAGGGTGCGGGAGGTGATGTAGTGCCCCAGCTGGCTTTTAATGATAATGGGGCCTTCTTTGTTTGGGCCTCCCGGCACTCGCGGGAAGCGCACTTCTGCTTCCTTCCATGCGCATGGTTCGGTCATCGGTCTCTTTCTTCCTCTGACCTTACCATGGACCATGTTGATGCTGATGTCGACGGGCTTTCGTCCGTTACCCCTGTACCTGTTGTCGTTCCTTCCTCCCTTCTTGATAGATGCCACGAGGTGTGCGAGCCTCCCATCCTTGACGAATGTCTCGACGATGTCCCTCAAGGATGTGCACTCCTCAGTGCTATGGCCCTTTGTCCCATGGAAGTCACAAGACTTGCTCTGATCCGCATTGGGTTTCTGTCGGATCGCTGGGGCTTTTGGCCATGGCAGTTTTTCCGTGGCAAATATCTCCGTGACGCTCTTGGTGAGTGGCGTCCAACGGTTTTTCCGGTTCGAAGGGTGCGTGTTGTCCCTTCCGCCAACCAGAGGGCGAGAGCTTGAGGGGGTGTCAAAGTTTATCCTTGACTGCCAAATACCTTGCCGCCTCTTTTTGTTTAGCCGGGCGGTTCTCACATTGTTCTCCCTTGTCCTCTGTGTGTAGAGGTTTGTATTCTGGGGGAGATCTCTTCCTAGCTGTTTCTCCGTTTCGGCGAAGCGCTTGGCTGCCGTCATTATGGCATCCCATGTGGATGGCATGCCGTCTTTACCCGTCAGAGTGCGGATAAGTTCTGGGTACTCAGCGCCCTGAATGAAAGCGGCGCGAACGAGGTCTTCGCTGATGTTGCCCAGACTCAGCTTCTTGGAGTTGAAGCGGGTGATGAAGTCCAGTAAGGATTCATCCTCTTCTCTCACACAGTTGAGGATCGTCCACTGCTCCTCAGTGTGCTTCCTCTGTTGACTAAACTGTTGACTGAACTTGTTCTGGAAGTCTGCCCAGTCATAAATGTGGTGGACCGGTAAACGGTCGAACCATGCTCTGGCTGCTCCTACCAGAGTCATCTGGAACATGTAGCACCACGTGGGTTCCGTCCAGTTACTGACGGTTGCCCCCGCAATGAACCTGTTCAGATGGTCATCTGGGTCGGATAGACCATCGTATGTGCCAATGTTGGACATTTGTTTGGCACTCCTCGGGGCGATTGCTTCTGCAATGTCCCTTGCAAATTTTGACCTTCCTGCGTTTGTAGCAGTAGGTCTAAAGGCCTTGGAGAAGTCACGCGAGCTTTTTTCCGTGACTGGTTGGAATGCTTCCCCGAAATTCCTTTTTGGCTGGGGATCCGTTTCCTTACGCTTCCCTTTCGCCTTATGGCGAGGGTTCGCGTCGGTGTCGGAGTCTTCCCTCTCGTCGTCCGAGTGCTCGTACTCACTACTCATGTTGAGGTGCTGGCGAGTACTACCGAATTCCTCAGCTTGTTGGACTGAACGCAAGCGTTCGTCCAACTCAGCCTGAAATTCTCGTTGACGTGCCTCGGCCCATGCCTTCACTTGATCAAGTGTTTGGCGAGGGGCTCGAGTTCGTTTTTCCAGCTGGGTATCAGTGAATCCCAGTGGAATATTTACTCCACTTGCCCCTACATGAGTGACTGGGGTAGTGTTCGTAAAATGTACTTCACTTGCCCCAGCTTGGGTGGCTGGGGTAGTGTTTGTAAACATTGTGTTGCCGGTGTTTACCCCAGTGGCTGGGGTTGTGGTTACCGGAATTTCTCTAGTCATCTTGGAAGTTTTTGAAAAACTGTAGAAAGATGTAGTTCTAGCCGTTCAGTCCCACGGATGGCGCCAATGAAGAAACACTAAGTGACCCCGGGCAGATTATAGGTAATCTGGGGGCTAAGTAATGTTTCCCACGAAGGTTAGGTCCAGCAGAGTAAGTTGTACTTCAGGGAACCTGCAAAACAGACACCGTAAGCTCGTCACTGAGAAGGGGGGGGGTTCCTCCTTGTGACCACCCTCCGGCGTGAGAATCAGTCTATATTGCTCTTTGAATATAAAAGTATGTGAATACTATTAGAGCAGTTATCAAGTAAGTTATACGAGATAGTAGATGATGAAATGATAATACCATTTGCTGTCTTTTATAGCCGAAGGTGGGTTTCCAAGGGGTTTAGCCGGCCCAACACGCTACCAACTGTAACCTATGCACGTGCCCTACCTGTGAGTGGTGGATAGGTAGCGGCTGACACAGAGCAGGCGTGCCGTGCACTCTTCGTCTTCTACCAACTGCAGGCTAGGCACGTGGTCTGGCAGGAGTTGGTGGGCAGGCGGCGGCTATGTTAGGAATGAGATTTATAATCTGAACAGTTAAACCATCTGTAGTCAAAACATTTCACATAGGGTGTTTTACGACACGTGGCATTCCGGTCAACAATGCGGCGTTTTACAAAAAGTGGTGTAGTGGTAAAAGTCATTACAATCATTACTCTATTATAAATTATATTAAATATAAATAACATAAATATTGATCGGTTGGAGTTTGTGAGAAAAAACCTGATTGGTTGGAGGATTAAAGGATGTAACATAAATATTGAACGTTTTGAAGGGGTTTTGAGTGTGGGAAATGCCCACTAAAGATGGTGTTATATGCCATTTAATGATGAACGACTTCTGAAATATCTTTACCAACAAAAGTCCTTCTAAATTGGCTTGGAAATTCCACAAATGGTATTTCTTAAGCTATCAATTTATTTGCATTTAAATTTTGCTTTAAGAAGTTTATGCATACTTTGTTGATTTTATATTTCACTTAAAGTTTCTTTATTCTTATAAGTAAAATTTCATTCCACACGAAAACATGTAAATGTTAGACTATGTGTAATGAACTAAGTCACTAACGTCTATAGTCACCTTATCTTATTCAAGCTCCCACACGCCACCTTGGTTCCTCATTTTTGTGGGTGTTGTCCATCCTCTAGAACTGCATCAACATTTTGATAGGGGTGTGCCGGTGTGGCCCTCACAAACCTCTTTCCTATTTAATGGCATGCACTAATCATCTTCGGCGCTCATCATACCCTTATTTATTTATTTAATTTAAACATTATTTGGCTAGTAAAACCATTACACACTATAGTGAAAGTGTTTAGTGAAACCACCCCAACCTAAGTGGCAGGGCGTTTTTCACTTTTTAAGGAGGACATTGGGCATAGTCTTAGCATGACCAACGCAATAGCATTAGGACTTGACTATATTTACAGGATCCAAACCCAAACACAATAGTTTTACCCGATTATTCCAATTATGGACAACATGCTGTAGCAACCCCCTACCCGTGGGCGTGGTGGCTAAATTGTTAATTTATGTGTTATAGACTTATAGTTTGTCAAGTTGCTAAGTACAAATTAATTACATGTTTTATTTTAATCAATTTTTATCCAAAAAATTATAAAATTCCTCGCAACCGTCCCTTTTTGTTAGGCTTAGGTAGGATAACCTTAAAAGAGCCCCAATTTTGAAATTTGCTTCGAGGTCTCCCAAATTCTTAAAAAAAAAATTATAAAGAATGTAAGTGAAATAATGTTCTATATCATAATATAAAGTTATATTTTAATCTACTTTTTTTTAACACCAACAAATCATGCTAATGAGCTACTAACTAAATTCACTACATTGAGATATACTCGGCTTTTGATTCGACCTAAGGCCAACACACGTGAACACTCGCTCGAAGGCACGGCAGTGCGGTGAGATAAAACGCGTTCAGATCAAGGATCCAACAAGTGAACGTCACACATACTCGCCTAGTCTCTCATCATCATTTGGCGACCTTGAAACTAAATGATGAGGACATAAATGAAACATGAGTCACATGCATTGACGGATCTTTCTTTGGGCCAGAGTGGGCCGCAGTCCCACCATGTTTTTCGCTCGGTAATCTATTTTTTTTGGAAAAGCCAAAAAAATGTATTGAGTCCGGCCTAGCCATATTGTTTGCATTTGGGCCAGCCTTGAATTTTTTAAAAAAATAAAGTTATTTTAAAGCTTAAGAACGAGAATAGTTTACGAAATAAACGTAAAGATAAAAAAAAGCTAGGACCAAGCCCAAGACCAAATAAATACCATCTAGTCGATGTTTGAACACAACAACAAAGGGAGTTTCCATTGTGCTCTTGCCAATTTGTGGCTTATTGACTTGTGAGTTTCGGCACAAAAGTCAGAACAGAAGTTGAGAAGCAAGCAGGTGAATTGGTGAAATCGTTTGGGTGTGAAACGATTGATTGGGCACTGTCGCTGTCTACTGAGACCTGAGGTTTGGAACTGACTTGTGTGGGAGTAAAATCGATTAATCGAAACAATCATTTAATCAACATAAGCAAGTAGAGACCAGGTTCGGCAATTCGCATTTTATCATTTTGTATTTCTTCCAATTTGGTAGGTAAAGACTTGAAATTATTGTCTGAACTGACATGAACCGATTTTCCAACCCAAAATATAGTATAGGGAAAAAAATTTGGGTTTTTATTTTTACGTCTATCCATACTAAATGTTCAAGATCCGCCGCCGATCACATAAAACAGTAAAACACCGATCTCTCCCTTACCGGATACCACTCCTTTTTGTAGGCTTTAATCTTCCTTTTCCTTACGTACAAGTGTACACCTAGACCTAAAAAATCCTAAGATTTTGTTCCATGGTCATTTATGACACAACACCAGCATTATCTCCAACCTTAACTTGCCATTGGTCCTTTCGATTCTTCACGATATAAATTCAAACCCGTGGGACCCACAAACTCAATTCATAACCGTCATGTCTTCTTCATTCATCAGATTCTGTGGATCAAAAATACCCAGTACTTCATTCACAAACCCCAACAACACAACATAGATCACACTGTTGTGTTTTATGAACATGTTTTCTCGAGTTCCAACAGCCAACAAATCTCCAACAACTAATTACTGCTGTAACAAACTTATTGTTGGATTACCGGAAATATTATTTTTTAGTAAAAGGAAAAATGTTATTAGAAGACGAAGTGCAGTGAGTGTGAGAGTGAGAGCTACGGTTGAGAGAAACACTAGTGATGGGATCGATACCGGAGAACCGAAGACCGGGTTTTCGGGTTCTACCATGGAGGTTACTACATTTAATCAGACCTTTCAAGATGCTGAGTTCCCAGTTTGGGATAAAATTGGTGCTGTTGTTAGACTCAGCTACGGAATTGGTTAGTTTTCGCTTTTAATTTCAATCTAGTGATAATAATATTTTTATTAGCGACGCAGCTTGTTACCTACTGTATCTGTATCGATGTAAACACCATTTTTTTAATGAAATATATCGAAATTTCTAGTTATTTATAGTTTTAGTAGGTTAATTTCATTTACACTGAATCCCAACCATACATTATATGTCAGAAGGTTTTGTTATAATATTTTTTAAATAAATATATTAGTTGTCGCGTGCTATTCTTTATCAGGTAAAAGAATTGCTAATAGTTTGTTGACCCAAGATATGATTGGATTTGTTAACTTAATTTGGATTAAATATGCTCAAATCCAAAGTAGTTAGTTAACCTAACTATCTTTTCCAATAGCCGAATTAATCGAACCGTTTATAAAAACCGAAACGTTGAGTATAGGTTCATTGTTAGGCATAGAAGTATTGTTAATCAGATACCAATTCCCAAAATTAGCCACCTTTTAAGATTCCACTTGTTTTCTAGTAAAGATTATAAACTTGGACAACCTTTGACTTGAAACTTTTAAATGATTAATGCCCATGAATTCATATAGGATTAATTTCACAAATTATATTATTAACTATGCAACTTTTATTAACATTAGTATATTATATCTATGAAACATGAAACAGGCATCTATGGGGCAATGGGTTTGGTAGGAAACTTTATATGCTCGACAACAGGAATTGATAGTACGGGTGGATACTCACCGTCTTTAGATGCCATTGTGCAAGGACTCGGATATGCTGCTCCACCGATTATGGCCCTTCTATTTATACTAGACGTATGGTGAATCTGTTAATGTAATATTATTTTTCGACTATTTTTTATGTTTGTTATAGATGACTAAGCGGTTGGTATTTGCAGGATGAAGTTGTGAAAGTGTCGCCTCATGCTCGTGCAATACGTGATGTAGAAGATGAAGAGTTAAGAAGCTTTTTCTATGGAATGTCTCCATGGCAGTTTATAATGATGGTTGCAGCAAGCTCAGTTGGTGAGGAGCTGTTTTACCGAGCTGCGGTTCAGGTGAGTTGACTCAGTGAGTCCTGGAATAATAGGAAACTTAACACTAGTTTTTTTTTTTTTTTTTAATCATAATTTGCATATATGTAGGGTGCATTAGCAGACGTGTTTTTGAGGGGAAGCGATTTAGTCTCGAATGCATCCGGAATGGCAGCACTGGTATGATCACTCCAACTTTTCCTGTTAAAATTTTACAGCCAATAACTGACCCGATAATCTTTGACTTGTAGACCGGGGTGCTACCTCCATTTGTGCCGTTTGCTCAAGCATTTGCAGCGGTTATTACAGCTGCACTAACGGGCTCACTTTATTATGTGGCCGCGTCTCCAAAAGGTTAGTTGCGTTTTGTGTGTTATAAGATCCCATTTATTTATTTTCATCAATATGTTTTTCTTGTTTTGGTTTCAGATCCTACTTATGTTGTAGCACCCGTTTTGAGTTCACGTTCTGGCCGTCAAGAAATGAAGAAGCTTTTCGCAGGTATCACGTTTCGACATTTTCTCATTCTACCATTCATGTTGTGACGAAACGTTTTTGTCCATTACTTATGGGCCGGGCCAATAAGACGTAGCCCAAGTTATGCATTTTTAACTTGGGCCTATTTATAGCCTGTTTGTCTTTTTTTAGCTGGTTCAAGTACGAGTCTGCTAGCTTTTGAATAAGTAGAGTTGCCATTTTACTATTCTACCCCTTTAGTTATATTCCTAACTTGTATATTTACACATTCTACAGCTTGGTATGAAAGGAGACAAATGAAGAAAATATATTCACCATTACTTGAAGGTCTTCTAGCTCTATACCTTGGATTTGAATGGATTCAGGTAACACAAACTTAAGAAATCATGATTATAATTTTTTAATAACATATAAACTATATAATCATCTTATGCTTACATATACATGAAATGTAGTGTCTGAGCTTAACATAAAAGGTGTTGCATTGTTCATATTGTAAGACACATAAATATACAATATTTATTTTTATTGTAATGACAATATTGTCCTCGTGCCAGACGAACAACATTTTAGCGCCAATGATTACACACGGGATCTACTCTGGAACGATTCTGGGACATGGGCTATGGAAGATTCATGATCACCGACGAAGATTACGCCAGCGAATTCAGAAGCTTAATCTTGAAGAAAATAACTCAAGAAATCTATAAAAATATTTATAGGCATAAAAGTTATGGTGTTAGTGGTTTTGGGCTTTTATGGGCCTGTTTTTCAGTTCTGGGTTAGGCCCATATCTATATATATATCCTTTTGGATGAAAGATTGTATATATCATTATAAGTTTATAGCTATACAAGTAAACTATAGAATGTTTATAAATATTAAATAACTATACAAAGAGACTGTTTTAGTGACTTCACAGTTTGGTTTATTGACTCAGAAAAGTACATTCAATCTTTTTAATATGGTATGATATTTTACTTAGGAGACAAAAACAACTGATTTAGTATAAGGTTTGTAGTTGATACCACCGACTCGAATTGAAGGCATATAGCTTGGTAAACAACGTTACATTATTAACTTGCGATTAATCTTTTATAATTTATATGCTCGTGTTTTCACATTATATTTGGCAAACGAACATGATTTACACACTTTTACATAAGAAAACTAAATGTTTTTATCAGCAAATCTATACAAATAACTTTGTACCCAAAGTCACGGTGTAATGGCTATAATGAATACTAGGTTAGATCCCGTGTTTCACACGGGTGGAAATTATAATAAAAATAAAAATTATTTTATGTAATACATAAATTCAGTTATTTCATATAATGATTTTTATTTATGATTTTTATTTTATATTCATTTAAATCAAATTATAACTTAAAGTATTAAAATTGAATTACATGTATATAAAAAAAATAAAAGATTTGTCCTGATTTTCACCATTAAGTATTTTTTCAAGATTTTAGCCATTGTATTGATTTATATAGTCAAACTTTTATTATTGATTTAAATGTATATAAAATAAAATTAATGAAGAATTTTATATTGAACTGTAAAAGGTTAAATATTAGTCTTTCTAAATTTATATGAATAGCTTAATATAATTTTATAATGCTAATTAAATGAAAATTAATGGATAAAGGATTTTATGCATTTAATGAATTGTTATACATTTTAATAATGTTAATTAGGATTTAATTTAAATATTAATGAGATGGATAAAATATAAAAGGTAATTAATTATGTAGTATCCTATGTGGACAACCTAGATGAATGCCATGTGGATACATGGTTTTGCTTTAATATATTAGTAAGATGCATATAAAAGTGTGTTAAACAGTTACAAAGGTGCATCAAGCTTTAAATTTGATTTAGCGTTGTAAATTTTAACTTTGCGAACTTTCCATTGTAGTTACAGCCCTCTTTGATGGCATCCTATTTTGCATTGTAATAATTGACCTTTAATGGGTTCAAGTCAAAATAATATTAAAACAAGGTGATCAAGATGAAATCTTACTTACCCATTTTTGGTTTAAAGATTAATGATTTTAAATCATGATATTACGTACACAACATTGATTTAATCACCGTCAAATTATATACACAAAACAAATGTCTACTTTTCTAAATTAATTATTAATCATTAAATTACAAAGTCCAAATGAAAAGCATTTGGACACCTAAACACTATCCAATTATAGTGGACTTCTTATGTAACGTGAGAATGACATTTTCCTAAGTTTCACAAGCTAAAATTATGGTGGAAATATGCCATATATATAGGAATATTGGTTTTAAATAATCTTAAATATGTCCTATTGGTAAATATCAGTCTTAATTTCACACTTGCCTACTGACAATCCCAACTATTGGTGTATTTGTTTTTAACAGGCCGCGACTAACAGATGACCAACTCCGTTAGTCTCATGCTTACGTGGCAAGCCTAGTTGTCAAAAAGATCTACGTGGCATCTGATGTTGAGTAGGCTGCCTTGTTGGACTCTTTGCAACCCACCACCCCTGCAACCATCGCCGGAACACAGCCCCTGCAACCATCGCCGGAACACACGACCACCCCTGCAACTTGCGCCGGAACACACGACCACAGCCCACCACAACCATCATCGGCTGCTAATTGGGTGGGTGTTCGATTCCTGCAATCACCAAACCCTAGCACCACAACCACATTCGCATCAATCGGAATCAATTATAAGATCAAAAAGCCTAATTCAATTCCTTAACAAAAGCCCTAATTACATCAAACCCTTACAATGCCGGAATGCATATTCAGATCTCCGCCACCACCATCACCGGAGACACAAATCATTTCCGGCTAAGCTACAAAGTACGAAATTGACAAACAACATAGTCCGATCTGCTACAACCCTGCTATCTCTCGGCTCGCCATCACCTAGTAAACTCCTTCGGATCTGCTCGACAAAATTATAATGTCGAAGCCTGGTACAACACTCCAGATATGCTCGACTCGCCATTAATCGCAGGTTGCAGTGATGGTGGATTTGGTAGGGTGGTGGAGGATGGCTGAATGGAGGAAGATGGTGGTGGTCAGAATGTTGGAGACTGTGGTTGGTTGTGGTTGGAAAGAAAAGGTTGGGAATTAGGGATATTATTATTATTATTGGTTGCCACGTAATCAAGTCTTTGTCAACTAGGCGTGCCACGTAAGCATTAGACTAACGGAGTTAGTTATCCGCTAGTCGCGGCCTGTTAAAAACAAATCCACCAATAGTTGAGACTGTCAACAGGCAAGTGTAAAATTAAGACTGATATTTACCAATAAGACATAGTTTGGATTATTTAAAACCAATATTCCATATATAAATCTCGAATGACATTTTCCTAAGTTTCATAGGCTAAAACTAAGGTAGAATTTTGCCAAATATATCCTCTCTTTTTTCTTAAGGGTAAGAATTATATTAAAAAATCTATGCTAGTTAGGAATCAGGTCGGACGAAACATTACCCAATACAAAACATTACTCATTATAAGAGGCTCACAAAAGTAAGTAACAATACTACAAGATAATAAAACACGAAAAATAACAGAATTGGTCAAAATAAAAAATGAGTCCCAGAAAGAACGAAACAAAAAAGATCTCCCACAGACTGGCCCGACCACCCCCTGCACAATATCACAAATACAAAGCAATCTAACCGGCATCCGACAAATTTAAACTCCAGCACGATTTAAGAATACCCATCTCATTTTACTTTTTTTTTCAATTATAGTTTATTCTCGATTGAAGCTCCACCAACATTCGCAATCCATCTTCAACCATTTGTTTCATTAGATAAATAATCTACATATTATCTTTTTAATGTGAACAAACCTACAAACTAAATTATAAACTCAGCATTTTTCATATATTGATCAATCATGATTCATCTATAACGATAAACAAACTAATGATAAAACACCAATAACCATCCCTAAACTGAAACTAAAGATGAAATAATAACTATAAAACATCTTCAAAAATAAGTGATAAATGAAATAGCAATAATAACTATAATGGACAATAAACTCAACTAACATGACCACTTAAACTAGTGTTTACAGGCGTTGGTCTTAGGTGAGGGTTTTTTCTGAATCGAAAGACAAGTGTATCCCGACGCGATGAATTTAGCCAGTAGCCCATTTGAAAAATTCGTTGGCCGTTCAAGAAAAAAAATTAGACGTTCTGAGTAACGTGTAGCTTGAACGAACTACGAAGTGTAGTGTATTGGGCATACGGAGAATTGGTCAAAGTATATTCTAATTACTCCATAACGACATATGTAATTAAACAAACAACAAGGCAGAGAGAGATTAAACATATATGATATCACAATCAATATATTATGAACAATATAATAATTGCCGTCAAAATTATAGAACAACATAATTAAATTTATGTGTTGTATGAAAAAAAATAATATGAGAGTATTTATTTACCCATGAAAAATACAAGTAACTTTGACAACAACAAAAAAGTTATAAATTAAACAAATCTATTCTTCGTGTGTATGGTAACTATAATGTTATATTTATTACAAGAAAAATAATTAACCAGATAATTAATTAATTGATTAATTAGGCTAGTAATCTTGAGCATAGAAATCAATAATTTCCTTGAGATTGAGGTTGAATAAAGAAGACGAATCATTATGCATCAACCATAGCATGTGTTCAAACAAGATGGCATCCACATCAACATACAACACTCTCTTCTTTTGTAAATCAACCATAAATTTTGAAGATGACGACGACGACGATGCATGTTTGTTCTTATTATTCGCCAAATCAATCAAAACCCGAAACGGGTTTTCATCCAACACAAATGGATCCACCAAAAACTCCTTCTTTTCCTTCCCTACCACCACGGTGATTGGATCATCCGAACCCGTAAATAAGTCGTTGGTTAGCGGTTGATATCCTAATCGCTGACCGGAGCAAGCGCGGCTAAAGATTGATACCGGGAGAACCAAGCAGTCCATTTTGTGAGTTACGTGCGATATGAAAGGTTAATAAGTGTGTGTGAATGAAAATATGAAATGAACGCGTATGTGTAGGTGTGTTAATTTATAAGGTTTTTGGTAGTGGACAAAGTCAAAAGTTTTATTTATTTTTATTTTATTTTATTTAAGAGGTTGTGAAAGTGGTGTTTGTATGGTAGTGGTTGAAGGTGAACATGCCAACCAAACGGCTAATAATGATGTAGAGATGTTAACAACAATGTTGGTTTCCTGGTAATTAAAGCATATGTAGCCGTTGGGGTTTTGCCAACAAAGGAATTAATTAATGATAATAAAATTAAATGAAAAGAAACCCTATTTAATATAATATTTTTTGGAATCATGGATATATTTTTTATGTGATGTAATGGAATATGA
>NW_027498339.1:0-137595 GCF_021521415.1 Bidens hawaiensis | reverse complement strand
TGAAAATGATAATACCTGTCAGACCCAACTATAACATATGGGCTTCACTTTCTGCCTTACGGTGCACACATGATCAGCTAGGCCCGCAGGCTATGATTTGGTACCCGTAGCCTACGTTTGCTACAATACCACATTACGTAATTTTTACTTTCTTTCTCCAATCCTGTTCATCATCTCGAACTCCCGGTTTCATTCCTCCATCCATAACTTGATCTATTGCCCTCCTAAGTACTCTAAATTAGCTCCATTAAGCTGCAAGTACCTGTAGACATAAAACCATTCAAAGTAATTGTGTTCGCTACAGATAAACAACTAAAACACATAATATTGAACACTTAAAACACATTCTTTTACCCACACATCACATCCCCACACTTATTATTTTATTGCCCTCAGGTAAACTCTCATGCAACGCCTACACCTCGATCGATGGTTCATCAATTATAATCATTTATACTAGTAGGTCTAAGGTCACACTCAATTCCCAATACCAGTACTTTCAAGATTGATAACCCACCAAACAAATTTATAATGCATTTAAAAACAATGGAACAACCCAAACTAGTTCATTTTGTTTCCGGTTAAGGCACATATGATCACACCCCTCACAAATATATCCCTCCTCTCAATTTAATATCTGGACCAACAAAAAGTGTGTTAGTATGTCTCTGCCCTCTATACCAAATATGAGCACAAGTAATAAGCTTGCGAGCTAGTCATCTCTCCTCCCATTAACCACCGGTTGCACAAAGAATAGAACTAAGAGTTTTGATGTGGCTTAAGTTCGCGTATGGAATAGGAATTATTTAGTGACTTATAGTGGATGAAATCCAATTTATTCAAACAACTAAACCAACAATCGAACTACTAATCTGACTCTTGTTTACACCCAATACTGACTTCAAACATTGACTCTTTTTAATTTTTTGTGATTTGTATTTTCTTTTTTCTTTTCTTTTTTTACTGATAAACAAATAAATATATACATACAACTGACTCGATACATACGTACATTTTGTACTATGCTCAACAAAAAAATTATATACAACTCTTAAATACCAGGTTAATCACACATGGTTAAAATAAAAGGCTAAGACTAACACGGTTTGTAATGTATGGCTAAGGAAACAGAAGGGAAAAATCACAAACTTGGCTCCTAGGGGATAGTATAGGGTATGGAGTATTATTGATGTAAAGGCAGTATATGTGGGTTACCACAGTCCTAATTTTCCATACAGGTGGTGGTATTAAGATCTCGACATGCATATATCAAACAAGTTCTAGATATCATGAACAAACTGGTTACACTCAAAGTCACTCATGTGACATGTGTATCTATATATATACTGATATATGTATTCTATATAAGGCTAACTCACACACACACACACACACACACAAGGGAAATGGGCTACCGATATGAAACATGTGTACCCATCCCCATGACTCGTTATCCCCATTTGAACGGTCTATTTAATTTCTCTTTTTAAAAAACATTTGACGAGAAAAAATTTGAGAAGCTTAAAAACTTACCATGACTAAAGACCTCTACTTGGAATTAGTAACAACAATTAACAAGTAATAATTCTGGATTTTGCTCACAATCAAGGTACTCTAAGGCAATAAAATTTTTAATTTTTCACCTTTCAAAACTCATTATTTGCCTGCATCCCCACACTTAAACTTTACATTGTCCCTAATTTAATTTTTCATTTAAAAATCGAGTGTGGTATACAAGATCTTAAACTATTTTAACAAACAAAGAAAAGAAAAAAGACACATGCACTTGATTTGAATATCTCTTATCAAATGGGTCCTGCTGACGAGTACTTTACAACCTTGACCCCCACTCCTTGAACTATGATGTGACGATATATGCTCCACCAAATCTTGACTAGACCACCATGAACTTCCCACACATAGGGTTTACTATTACTGCTAAACACAAATAAAAAGTAACACGTAAAAAGAAACTAATATAATGAAAACTGAACAAAACAAAATAAAAGGCCGGGTTGCCTCTCGGTCAGCGCTAAGTTATTGTTAAAGTCTTCAGCTGGACCATTACCTGATTTGGTGGTTATGGTGGTATGATGGAGTGCTTACCTTCCTCCACCTCATTCTTCTTACTTCTCCAATAGAGTGGTCAATTATCCATAGTATTCCACCTTGGCCCAAAGTACATCAACCTACTTTGTTCATTCTCGAATCCAGGTGGCTTCTTTACCTTCTCATTCTTTGGCGGTTTCTTCTTACTTGTTCCATTTGTCTCCTTATTAACCACCATTTTCATCGTAATTTCGATATCATCACATGAACTAGCCAACTCCCCAATCTGAATCTCTACCAAATTCAACTCCTTTTCTCTTTCTCTCTTTTCGATCATTCAAACACAGAAACCTCTTATTTGGTGTCATCCTCACTTACACAAGGAAGACACATGTTAGTAGCATGACCTAGAATATTATTTAAAAGAATAATCATACGCATTTGAAAATAAATAGAGAATTAACTTACAAAGATCATGCAAACTGTAACGTCTCTGCAGTTAATCTGAGCATTTGATGTTTCCGAAAACGGTCTCCCCAAGGTAACACATGGTTCTTCTTCCTTCTCAGCCAGTGTATAATCAAGTACCAAGAATCCTCAGGGTTGTAAAAATCACCAACCTTTACCGCAACACCAACCAATTTCCCTCGGGGACCGTTTTCGAATGAAATTAGCTAACACCAAGGTGGTGTCAACCTTTTGTAAAGGCCTAAAGTCAAACCGGTCAAACACACTCCCCGACAAAACACTAAAACTTGCACCATAATCAACTAACTCCTTGGTGGTTTTGAACTCGCTAATCTGAATAAGGATCCATGCTTTATCTTAGATAAGTTATCAAGATATTCTTTTTACCATTTCTAGTCTCCAAGAACATGAGTGAATCATGAATAAGTGTTAATCATCAATCTTGATTTGCTGAGTTAAAGTGACAACACATTTCTCATCAAAGGATAATTGCAAAATAATCATGTACTTTCCAAAAACTAAATCGCATATATATTATAATTATAAAGTAAAAACAAAGCTTCTTAATAGAAATTGGATGGTAAATGGAGTTTTAGCTCATGATGAGCACAATTATGAATATCAAAGGAGATGAAGATAAAAAAACACATGGTTAAACTAGAATAATCTAACCAAATATGGATGAATATTTTTTCTTTAGTGGTGATGGATGATGATAATAATGATGAACTCCAAGCCTTCAAACTCTCCACACGATCTTCAATATGATTGTAAAGTGAGTATTTTATAAGTGACACACGTATAGATCTCTCAAAGCACTGAAAATAAATACAATATGCACCTCTGTTTATAGGCTGCTTGGGCAATCAGACACGTCCCCGTGTCTAGTGAGGCATGCTGTTTTATTTGCTTTTCTTTGTATTTTTATTCATTTCTTCATTTGAGGCTTGGATATACCTGAAAATATATTTTAATATGATAAGTAGTTATTTGAACTATATTATACGATAAAAGTTTAAGCTTTTAGAGATCATTTGATGCTTAACAGATGTATAATTTTATATACATCAAAACATCCCCACACTTGAGCCTTTCTTGTCCTAAAGCAAGCTATTCATAAATATTCTCTAAAAATAGCAAGCTAGGACCATAGCCTAAACATCCCCAAAAGAGCACTGAGAAAATGGGAACAAAGTAACCAACTTTAAATCATAGGATATATGTAGTGATATATAAAAAGGTGATTTTTTATGACCTTTTGTTTATGCAAAACGTCATGTTTTCACTATGTTCAAACACATTCGGCTTTATATCAGATCATACATCTAATACCTTAGATCTCAGATCTAATACCTTAATAGATCTAATACCTTAATCAATCTAGATCATGATATACTCTTAATTAGTTATCTATGTTGATATATATATATATATATATATATATATATATATGTGTGTGTGTGTGTGTGTGTGTGTGTGTGTGTAATATATGTAATTATATATGTGTATTAGTATTATTAATAGATTATATGAAGGATTGATCGAGAGAGAAATTCGGTAGAGGTTCAATACGTTAAATCAATACCTATATTATTAGGGGATGAAACACCCTATATATAGACGATGGAACCAATTCATTACACATCCTGTAACAAATTGGATCCAGTTCGGTAACTTACAGACTCAAAATGGAAAGCATAACGAATCTTCGATTCGTTATGCCCCCATTCGTCAACATTCCATGACGAATGGGAACATACATAACGAACTGGCTAATTCGTTAAACATCCTTAACGAATTAGCCTTTACATTAACGAACTAACATAAACTAATATAAATTATATAAATGCCCTTAACATTAAAATACTAATAAATTAAAAATGATAATTACAAAGACTCGAGACGACAAAATCGTGCACTAACAAACACCCCCTCGTCTTGAGCTCTTTGTCTTTACTTTACTTGAAGCACTTTGACACCCAATCACGATAACTATGAATCCAGAACTCGTGACATACACGTACGACACGCTGGAACTGCATAGCTCGGTTATAGTCTTCCTAGCGCTCTATCAATATCTTATTCACTAACAACACGTCATTGTCAATCTCTGATAAGTTAACGAGCCACATTAGATCGATAACTCTAATAAAGTTAGTCTTCAAACCCTTTCAAAGGACAATGACGACCTCACAAGTACGATTTTCGTAGAACCAACGATTAAATGTTAGATGAAGACCTTGTGGGAAAGGATCACCGGTACGTACTTCATCGTTTTTGGTGGTTTTACCTTTACCATAAGCTTCCTCCATCCCGTGCGTGGATCAATCTCGTCAATATGCTTACGGATCGGAATTTGCGGCCTAAAGAACTTAAACATTCGGTTTACCTCAAAAAGAAAATGTTGATGAAACCATTCTGCTTGACGATTTCCACCGCGGTTTATGAAAGGTCGACTCACGAGGGTACGCACATCCCAATGCGGGTAATGAGAGAATGTCAGTGATGTTCTGATAGTACTGAACACCGTTCTCACATTTGATTATATAGAACTTAAGTTCAGATTCGTAAAGCTAGGAAACGATATCACCTTCAACAGTCGACACGGCTTTGAAAGTTGTCTTCTGATTGGCTTTAGCATGTGCGATCGCATCCTGCTTCTGCTCTTCATTCACGTACCTATACGCCTCAATAATCTTACAAGCCCTTTTGCTCCGGTATGCGAACTAACCCTGCATATCAGCAACCGACGGTTCAGGATTCCAATCACACTTCTTTCTCTTGCCTTTTGAGACTTTTTCAAATGGTCTTCAACAACTTTTACATTTTCTTAGTTGAAGGTAGGAATACCCTCATCAACATTGGATCTTTGATAAAGATCGAGGTATTCCTCTTCTATCACATTTTATATCTCGGTCTCTTCATTTTCATAAATAAACGAAGTGTTCATCTCAGGATTCGACGGATCTTGTAAGACTTCTTCATCGTTTTTCACCTCCACATCATCCTCAGCTTCCAGCACATCGAGTTCTTCATTGTTCAGTCCCAACAATAAAGCAATCTGTTGACGTATCAGGGACTGATCGATGAACTTACCTTCTTCAATATCGTCAAGGTTGGCAGAACTCATCACGATACGTTTCTTGTCATCCATGAACATGATGGTGTTTGCTTTGACCGACTCAATAGGTTAAACGTTACTCGAATCATGATAAACCACCAACTGTTTATCACCGCCTACACTGTTGCTTGTACCAGCACCAGGGGATGAGCTGTGAGCTTGTTTCGGCTCATTGCCTCCACCACCCGAGGCATCCGGATCATCGTCATCATTCTTCAGCTTCTTTAGTTGATCGTCCTTGCACGTGAGCTGAAGAATTAGATCCTCCTGTTCCTTAATCTTTACCCCCTGAGCCGTGACAATCTCACACAACTCCTTTGTCTCCTTTTGGAAATACGAGACAAATCCCATCATACGCTGTTGATTAATTAACATCTGCTCTTGCGCTTGACGATCGGCCGCCATTTGATTCTCATAAAGATGAATCAAATCAAGAGCATGTTCATCTGACTATTTGGGGGCAAAACATGAGAGACGGAGGTATTGGCTGCACAGGACCTTGAGGACGACTAATCCTCCTGAATGAGACATCCATAGGATGTGTCGGCATCATGGTCGGTGTTGGAGGAACCACCGATGGAGCCACAGTAGGCCTTGGTATAGCAGATAAAAAGGATTGAGGGATCATACCAAGCCTTGGATCAAATATCAGAGTTGAATATCAGATGTGAATTCCAGGGTGCTAGTAGTAAGCGGCACCGCCGGGCTTTGAATATCAGATGTCCTAGGCTCACGAGAACCTATTTCAACTCCAGATCCATGTCGAATACGACGTTTGGGTGGTTCTTCAGAAGCAAGCTCCTTGCTCTTACGTTTATGTTGTGTAGTAGATGAACTTGCCACCACAACTTAAACATGTTGTTGGTCAACACTTTGACCACCATCTCCACCATCACCACCATCATCTCCATCATCCCCACATTACGTCCTTCGTTCCCACCTGGACCCTCTTCACGTTCGGAAATCGAATCATCATGAATCCAACGATCATCAGAGGGACATACATAATCCATATTAGATAAATGACCAATTAAGCGTTTGGTCCTTGGGTGAGGATCTTGCCTGTACAGTTTCATCCTTCTGACAGTATCGGCAGTCATATGGTCAAGTTTCAGCACGTCGTTGCGAAGCGTTGCATCAATCTCCAGATCATGAATCGCATCCTGAATGCGCAACTAGATAAATTGTTGATAGACAAGGAATTTGTTTCGTCGATGCTTGACTAAACATTTTTTCTTGAGATGATAAAAGATCATCTCGGAGAAATTGAACGGTTTGCTCAATATCAACGTGACGAATACCGATTGAAACATAATCTGGCACTCGTCAAATCCACCTTTTTGTCCACTAAGGCAATGAATGAGGACGTGAAATGATTACTTGTACGTGGGGCACAATTTTTCTTTGTTATACAAGGACTTGTCAAGTTCGCCAGCATAGAACACTCGGCCGAACAGACCATGGATCAACCCCTTATCAAATTCACACAGGTTGTCCATATTATCTCCAAACCTCAACACCCGTCGTATCACCTCGGTTGATATCACAACCGGTCTCCTATTCACCTCAGCAATAATATGATCCTCAGACTCCACGTATCGACCAGAGTTCCAGAACGGACGAATAAGGCTAAACCGAATCTTGGGCGTGCAGTGACGGCATAGCTTATACTATGAACAGCGTATAAAAGCTAGCATATCCCCAAAAACATCTTCGTCAGCAAAGTTCGTTCCGACAAAAGCACATATGTTATGCTTCTTGTAGAACGGCAACAATGGAGGTTCTGGCTCTTGTTGTTATGGTACCGGTTGTTGCTCAGCAGCAGGGACGTCTTGAACAATTTCGTCTGCCATAACTGAAAATACATAAAACCCAAGATTTAGTAAAACGAAAAACAAATAATATAAATATTATTATAAATTTTTGTTTTAAATATTTAAAATAAATTTAAGTGTAATTCATTATTCTTTCTGATTCTTTATAACGAATTAGATACTTCGTTATAACGAATTGGTTAATTCATTATCATGAAGAGGGCACGGACTAGACATAACGAATCATAGTTGAAGAGATGACGAATTAATGAACGAATGTGAAGTAATTCGTTATTAAATTTCATGAAGGGGTTGATTCGTTAAGTTATCAGTAACAAATTGAACACGAAAGAGTTTCAATTCGTTAGCAAATAATGAATGAGCACCAATAATGTTCAATTTTGACTATCTGGAGTCAAAGTCAAAATTGACAAGAACATTGAAGGTCAACGCTCAACCCAGATTCAATTACATCATAATACACGATGTAATAACCTACAAAACACACAAATCATCTCGGAAAGGTGTCGATAACAGATTTATGATTAACATTTTGACAAGAATTCAATCTAAGTTGGGTTAATTAATGTTTCTTGTTTATAAGTTAAAACCCGTCACTTAAATCGATTAACAGACTCATTAGATGTTCATATAAATCGAAGAAAAACATCACGTTATGATCCTCAATACCCTACGATGCTTATGATGATAAAAAACTAGTTTAGTTAAAGTCGATATTTCAGGGAAAAAAATTTCTGGAGCTTCGCTTAGTGAAGAAGAAAAGAAAATAGTGAATGAAGACGATTCGTTCTACACAGTTCCCTATATAGGACGAATTGGCACATTGTTCAAGACAATGAATCAGCTGATTCGTTAATTTTTGAATTAACGAATTAGACGATTTGTTAACACATTCGTTACACGTGGCAACACATTTGTTACACGTGGCACTGAATAAATAATTGGTTATCACTTACATAAAGTAATAACGAATCAAAGGTAATCCGTGTTTAATTCGTTATAAATTAGATGACGAATTGGGTAATTCGTTACAGAGTGGCGGAAGAGAATTAAAAGTTAACGAATTGAGGTAATTCGTTATTGTAACACACCCGATTCGTTATCCATAAAAAAACGAATTAACATTTTAAGCCCTTTTCAATTAAATTTAACATTAAATATTAAACTAATTAAATAAAATTCCAATGACTTAAAGAATTAAATAAATAAAGAATGAATAAATAAGTCATCGAAACACGTGTCCCGATGACCTTATACTTTACGAATCTTACCCAACGTGGTAAGATGAAATACCTTAACGTGTTTTACGCTCAAAACACTTAACTTAAATAAAATGATTAAATAGTATGCAAAAGGACAAATATAAAATATTTTTGGTATTTTTCTTTTTCGTATTAAAATATTTACATTAAAATCCGAAAAGTGAACATAAAGTAGAAAACAAAATATTCTTGTGTTTTTGTATGTTTTTCGAATGCAGTACATCTTTTTGTATTTTTGGTGAGTTTAAGCAGAGAATTATATTGACCAAATTGCCCTTCCATCACAGTTTTATATTTCAGCGATTTTATGACTGGCGTCAAGTCAGTCATTAATATTGTTGTCCACTTAAATCTTAAAACAAACTTTCAAGTGTTTTTGTGATATGATTAATTGGTTCAATTAAAGCACAGAATATCAGAAACCATCACGCCCTAATCTCGGTTCAAGCATAATTTGATTTTTACAATATCACCCCAACATGCCTTAAACCATTAAGCTGTCGATCAAAATTTTTGATTTTATATATTTTGTTTGATGCACCAAGATTCCTTTATTGTGAGTGAGTATGCACGAGTCCATCTGTAGGCTTACATACATTGTGTCCCCTGGGGTCCGTTTCTTATTGGTATTGAGAATGACACAAGGGAGGAACAATGTATGACTAACAGCGGATATTGATCAAGTCAGTAATTCAAATTGTACAATGTACATCAGCGATCAAGTTTAATGACTTTGGGTTTGCTCTAAAAGCGGTTGAAATATTCATGCATACGAATACCCAGATGTTAAGCCGCATAAAGACTCACAATGTCCAGAATCCTAAAGCTTTTTATTCAAACTTATTTTGTTTTTGGTGATCAAACAGACATAAGGCATGAGTATGACAGGCTATTACATTTTTGCCATCATTACTGAGATTTTTATTAGAGACTAAAACCCCTTTCAATTTGGCGTTTCTTTATGTTTATATCACATACTTTACTCTAACAGCTTGTTTAAGACCTATCAACGCACTAATACAATTAAGCGCTCAGTCTTTTAAGCTTACTTCTTTCTGGATATGGGACCAGACGATCAATGTACTATCATTTTCTCTTTTTGCTTCAAAACTCAAAATTTTTGAGAAGCATAAAATAAATTCAATCGTCCCAGTTACTTTTAGTCTATAGATTAATGGCTATCCTATCATTCCACAAGTAGATAACAGGACCAAAACATGCAAGCATGTCCACACACTTAAACAGCCGACATAATTTTCAGCGAAAAATTAATTAAAAACGCATAACATTCTCCCCAACTACTTTCAATAATCAGGTAAATGGCTATCCCGAACATTTACAAGAAAATATCAGGACCAAACATATATAAGTATATGTCCTTCAAATATAAGTAAATGCATAATTTTAAGCTACATAATGCAAAAATTTTTTTGGGTTTTTCTCTATACATACATTAAAAACACATTCTTTTTGAATTTTCAAATTTTCAATGTTTTTGTATTTTCTTTTTCACCCCCAAAACCCAAAACATAAAAATAAATGAAGAAAAATAAAAGAAGAAAAATAAACAAAAATAAAATAAAGATAGTCATCCTTGTTTAAGGATATCAGCAAGAGTTTTTAATCCATTTAAACCAAGCAGAAAATTAAAACGTGTTTTATCAAATGCCTTGGTAAACATATCGGCTTTTTGAAAATCAAGGGCACTTTCTCAATATCAATTAATTTCTTTTCAAAGCAATCTCGTATAAAATGATATTGAATTTCGATATGTTTAGTTTTTGAGTGTTGCACGGGATTCTTGGTGATACTTATAGCAGCAGAGTTATCAATATAGATGGGAGTAGTAAGAAACTTCAAACCGTAATCCCACAAATGTTGTTGGATCCATAAAACCTGTGAACAGCAACTCGAAGCTGCCACGTATTCAGCTTCAACGGTTGAAGTGGAGACCGTTGTCTGCTTCTTACACTGCCAGGAAACAATCCGGCTTCCTAGGAACTGACAACCCTGTTGGATCCCGAATTAACAATCAATAACAATTAACAGATCTCAGATCTGTGAATATCCGATTAATACTATTAAAGATCTTGCTCATAATTAACCTTGATTTAATGTTATGTATGTGTATATATTATCAATATATTAGATGTATAATGTTAAGGTGAAGCTTAAGAGAGAGAGAGAGAGCAATTACTCAAAATCATTTCTATTATACTCAAAAACTTACATTAAAGTGAACAGTAGTTCACTATATATAGAAGGTGATCTGGTTCGCTAACATCCCCTAGCGAACCAGCTTCCCCTTCGTTACATAAATTAATATAACGAACCACCCCCTGATTCGTTAACACCCCCTAACGAATCAGGAGGGAATACATTATAATATCTTAGTTCGCTAACATCCCTAGCGAACTAGACTTAAACTTAACGAACTAGTTAATAATAAACATTAAATATTACATTAATTAATAAATAAAACATTAACGATAAATACAAAGACTCTAGACGCAAAACCGTGCACCAACAGACACCCCCTCGTCTTGAGCTCCTTTTCTTTTACTTATTTGAAGCGCTTGGACTGCCAATTTCTGCAACTATGAATTCCATGTTCATGACACACACGGACGACTCGCTGGAATTGCATAGCCAGGTCGTAATCTTCTTGGCGTTCAAACAAAATCTGCTTCCTGTGTAGCACGTCGTTGTCGGTCTCTGATAAATTAACCAACAACATCGGGTCAATTATCTTGATGAGCTCGGTCTGCAGTCTTCGACCACGAACAATAACGGCCTCGCCAGTACGATTGTCATAGTACCAACGGTTGAAAGACAGATAAATATCTTGAGGCATCGTCTTCACATGAACCTTTTTCATTGTCTTTGGCGGCTTCACTTTCAAGACAAGTTTCTTCCAACCGTCCTTGGATCAATCTCTTCAATGCGCTTACGTCTTGGGACCTGGGGCTTGAAGAATTTGAAGCCATGATTGACCTCGAACAGTAAGTGTTGGTGAAACCACTCAGCTGTTCGGTGACCCCCACGATTGATAAATGGACGTCTCGCGAGGGTACGTACATCCCAACGCGGGTAGAGTTAAAACATCTATTATTCTCTCGTAATATTGGACACCCTTTTCCCATTTTACTATACATACCTTAAGATCAGAGTCATAAGCCCATGAAACAATATCACCGTGTACCTTTGAAACAGTCTTGAAGGTAGTCACCTGATTAGCCTCAATCCAAGCTAGCAGCAGTAACTTTTCTTTCTTGATCTACATAACGATAAGCACTGATAATTTTACCCACTTTCTGACGTTTGAACCATCTTTCTACGTCATCATCAGTCACTTCTTTGAGTGAAGGAACTGTTCGCTGCAC
Organism: Bidens hawaiensis; assembly: GCF_021521415.1. Classification (NCBI taxonomy): domain Eukaryota; kingdom Viridiplantae; phylum Streptophyta; class Magnoliopsida; order Asterales; family Asteraceae; genus Bidens; species Bidens hawaiensis. Next base: position 125,477 of record NW_027498339.1, on the reverse strand, counting down.
AACCTTTTCCAGGTCATCCTCAGTCTCTTTAATTACTTCTTCATGAAATACCGGAGCACCTTGATTAACGTTTGCGTGTTGGTACAAGTCCGGGTACTCTTCAGCTGTAACATCCTCCATCTCAATCTCTTCATCCTCATAAATAAAATTCGTGTTCATAAATAACGGATCAACTTCCAATTCTTCCTCAGTTATCACTTCGACATCGGGCTCAGTCTCTAAAGCAGTCAACTGATCGTCATTCAGCCCAAGTAAAATCGAAATCTGCTCCCGTGTCAAGGATCTAATCACAAACTCACCAGCCTCTATTTCATCTCTGTTTACTACACTACAAACTACCCCTGATCCATCAACAAATACCACTGTATTAGCTGCAATCATTTCAATTGGCTTGGCAGCTGTTGGATCTTGATGAATAATTATCTGCTTGCTCGAATCATCACCGCCATTAACATCTGCACCAGAGGATGAACCATGCGATTGTTTAGGCTCACCTCCTGCATCAGACTGGTCAGGATCATCATCGTTATTCTTAAGTTTCTTGAGGGCATCTTCTTTACAAGTTAATTGTAAAATCAACTCTTCTTGTTCTTTTAATTTCACCCCCTGAGACTCAACAATCGTACGTAACGAATTAGTCTATTTTTGACAAAAAGAAATATAACTCATCATTCGTCGTTGATTTTCCATGAGTCGTTCTTGAGTTTGACGGTCAGCTGCCATTTGATTTTCATGTAGATGTAGCAGATTTAACAACATTTCAGTTTGACGACCTGGTGGCAAGTTGTATACGGATGGATGAACAGGTCCTTGAGGCCGAGTAATTCTCATGAAAGAGACATCACTAGGCGGAGGTGGAGGAAGAGTAGTTGTTGGCGGAGGAGGAGGTCTCATTGATGTGGTAGAAGATACTGTAGACAACACAGCAGGAGGCCTCGGTATCTCGGTTAATGCCATTTGAGCAATAAGACCGAGCCTCTCATGTGACACCATCGTCGTCGTCAAGGTGAGCATCAGAGTGCTAGTAGTTAGCGGCACTGCCGAGCTTTGAGGAGTTGATTGACGTGGTGGTGGAGTTCCAATAATTACCCCAGCCCCAGCAGACACGCGGGGCTTCTTTGATGGTTCACCTGTAGCTACATCTTTACCCTTTCTTTTTCTTTCCAGCTGAGCTTTTATGGTGGCAGCTAGAGCAGCATCGACTGCATCCTGTTGTTCTTTAAGAGCACGTTCACCAGCTTCACCATCACCATCATCATCTCCACCATCATTGTTCCCACTTTCTCCCCCTTCACGCTCGGAATCCGAATCATCGTGGATCCAGCGCTCATTAGGAGGACATACGTAATCCGGATTGATTATATGACCAACCATCCGTTTATCCTGTGGCTTGTCTTTTCTATAAATTAACATACGATGCACCATTTCAGCTTTCATATGTTCCATATCAAGAACATCGTTCACCAATGATCGATCAATCACCAAATTCGGAATCAAATCCTGAATAATTAGCTGTAAAAAGCGAGGGTACATCAAGAACTTCTTTGACGGTAGAGTTTGCTGAACTTGCTCTTTCAGATGATCAAAGATGAGTTCTGAGTAGTTGAAGGGCTTGTTCAGGATTAGAGCAACAAATGCCGAATGCAAACTTAGTCTACATTCATCAAAACCACCGCGACGTCCACTCATACAATGAAGTAAAACATGCAACAAATACTTGTATGGTGGACACAACCCATTCTTGTTCAACATAGATTTACGAATATCACCTCCATAATTCAAGCGTGTGAATAAACCCCTAACCAATGTCCTATCAAATTCACTCGGGTTATCATCATTATCGTCAAATTGAAGTACTCGACGAATGACCTCAACATCAATCGTAATTGGAGTCTGATTAATGGTAGCTCGAACCCAGTTATCTGCCTCAACATATTCCGCCGTGTTCCAAAATTGTCTGATTATACTAAGATACACTTTAGGTTTAGCAGTGATTGCATAGTTTATCTTTGAACGTCGCAAGAAAGTTAACATAGCTTCAAACGTTCTCAAATCAGTCACATCGTGATCAACATGAGCACAGATGTTGTGCTTCTTATCGAATGGCAGTAAGATCACTTCAGCTTGTTGGTCTTGTTGTTGTGGTTGTCCTTATGGAGGTTGTTCTTGTGGTGGTTGATTTTGTTGTTCTTGATCAGACATGATTTACTGTATAAATAAAATCGAATGTGAGAAAATATAAGTGTAATTAATCTATTTACATATTAGACGATTTAAATCCTTTAATTAAATCCTTTAATTATTTAAATCCTTTATTAAAAATTAGGATGAACATAGATAGTCAACCAGATGAACCCGGAAACGATTAGGCCATAACTATCGTCGAATCAACACAATAATGAGCTCGTTGTACTCGGAATTACAGTCGTAATCGAAGATAAGTGAGATTAAGACTCAAAATCTCTAATTACATAGTTAGACGAACCCACAGTAAACACCAATATCACAAAACAATAATTAACCCAACAAACAACAATCAAATCATGAATGAAGCCCACCAAGGGTATCGGAATATGATTCCGATCACAATGACATCAAAATCATATAGTTATTAACATAAATTATACACAAATGGATTTCAAAACATCGGAAACCCTTAAACTCTTAAAAGTTCATAATTTAACTATCAATTCGTAGCCATTTTTGACGAAAATTATATCACCATGATCGGCAATACCTTAGAATCTCAAATATATCCTTGAAATATCCAAACAATAAAGTCGATATATCAGAGAAAATTTGAACAGGGTATCTTAAAGATGAAGGAAGAAGGCGAACAGTGAATGACTGTTCGTTTCCTTGTCTTATATAACAATGCACGCAACCCAAGGTACAACTTGTACGAATCAGACGATTCGTTTAAATTAAAGTTAACGAATTGACCTATTCGCTAACTCAATTCGTTACCTTATGTTGGCGAATCGCTAATTGATTCGTCAAATTAAAGTAGCGAATCAAGACATGATTCGTGACACGATTCGTTACACGATTCGTTAAATATGTATAACGAAGGGATGATTCGTTACAGAGTGCGGAAGAGAATTAGGTTAGCGAATCAGAAGCTAGTTCGCTAAAGAATCACCTAGTTCGTTATCCATAAATAACGAATTGGTTTTTAACGAAACAAAAACTGTTATTTAATTTTAAAGAAATAATTAAATGAATTAATTAAGTTATTTAATTAAATAAGTTAGGTTATCAAGAGACCTTTTATCCCGACAACCAAATACTTTAAAAAAACGTTACAGATTTCTGAAACATAACTTAAAATGATCTAAGAATTTTGTACAAAGAAGACGAAAATATTTTTGGAATTTTTTTTTTAAAAAAAAAATTTAAAGAATGTATTTACAAAAGAATATCCGGTCAAAAAAAATAGACAATCTTTTTGTGTTTTTCAACGATTTTATCAAAAGCAGTACATATTTTTGTATTTTTGTTGAGTTTGAGCAGAGAATCATATTGACTAAATTGCCCTTCCATCACAGTTTTATATTTCAGCGATATTATGACTGGCAATAAGTCGGTCATTTGTATTGTTATCCACATAAATCTAATAACACACATTCAAGTATTTTTGTGATATGATTAATTTGTTCAATTTAAAACACAGAATATCAGAAACTATCAACCTCTAATCTCGGTTCAAGCTTAATTTGATTTTTGCCAAATCACTCCAACTTGACTTAAACCATTATATTGTTGATCAAAATTTTGATACCGATTTCGAAATTTTAAGAAATGCATCAAGTTTCCTTTACTGTGAGTGATTATGCATGAGTCCATCTGTCGGCTTACATACATTGTATCCCCTGGGGTCCGTTTCTTATTGGTATTAAGACGCACGCAAGGGAGGAACAATTGTATGACTAACAGCGGATTTTGATAAAGTCAGTAATTTAAATTGTACGAAGTAAAGTGGTGATCAAGTTTAATGACTTTGGGTTTGCTCTAGAAAGCGAATGAAATATTCATGCTTATGAATACCCAGATGGTTAAGCCGCATAAAGACTCACAGTGTCCAGAATCCTAACGCTTGTTATTTGCTTTATTTTATTTTTGGGTGATCAACAAATATAAGGCTTGAGTATGACTGGTTAATACATTTCTGCCATCCTCACCGAGACTTTTGCTAGAGACTAACACCCCTTTCAATTTGGCTTTTCTTTATGTTTATATCACATAGTTTACTGTACTGGGTTGTTTTAAGACCTACCAATGCACCAATGCAATTAAGCACACAGTTTTTTAAGCTTACTTTTTGCTGGATTTGGGGTCAAGATAATCAATGTACTATCATGTTCTCTTTTTGCTTCAAAAACTCAAAAATTTTGAGGAGCATAAAATAAAGAAAAGATAAATTTAATCGCCCCAGTTAACTTAAGTTTATAAATAAATGGCTAACCATCAATTCACAAGTGAATAATAGGACCAAGACATACAAGCATGTTTCACAAACTTAAATAACCGACATAATTTTCAGCGAGAAAATAAACTAAAAACGCCTGCAAAAATCTTTTTGGTTTTTCTCTATACAAACTTTAAAAACACAATATTTTTATTTTTTTCAAATTTCTTATAAACAAAATAACTTTCACAATCTTTTTGGATTTTCGGATTTTTCTGTACAAAACATAAATCACATTCTTTTTGGTTTTTCAAAATTTTAAAATGTTTTTGGTTTTTCTAAATATTCAAACGAAAAACATTAAAGAAAAGAAATCACAATATTTTTGAATTTTGAAATTTTTTAATGTTTTAACAGAATTCACAATATTTTTGAATTTTGAAATTTTTTTTAATGTTTTTGGATTTTATCTATACAAACGAAAAACACACTCTTTTTGTATGTTCTATATTTTCACCCCCGAAAACCAAAATAAATTTAAAAAAATATGACAGAAAATAAAGATAGTCATCCTTGTTTAAGGAAATCAGCGAGAGTCTTCAGTCCGTTTAAATCAAGCAAAAATTTAAAACATGTTTTGTCAAAAGCTTTAGTAAACAGATCGGCTTTCTGAAAATCAGTATGTACTTTCTCAAGATCGATTACTTTCTTTTCATAGCAATCCCGTATAAAATGATCTCGAATTTCGATATGTTTCATTTTAGAATGTTGTACGGGATTCTTGGTGATACAAATAGCAGCATAATTATCAATCAAAACAGGAGTAGTAAGAAACTTCAAACCGTAGTCGCGAAGATGTTGTTGTATCCACAAAACCTAGTAACAGCAACTCGAGGCTACAACATACTCAGCTTCGGCGGTTGAAGTGGAGACCGTTGTCTGCTTCTTACACTGCCAGGAAACAAGCCGGTTTCCTAAAAATTGACATCCCGCAGTCGTTGATTTGAAATTGATCTTGCATCCTCGATAATCTGAGTCTGAGTAGGCAGTAAGATCGAAAGTATCATCCTTGGGGTACCACAACCCGATGTCTGGATTTCCCCTCAAATACTGAAGAATTCTCTTGACTGCAGCTAGGTGAGTCACTCGTGGACTTGCTTGAAACCTAGCACAAAGACAAACATCAAACATAATATCAGAGCAAAAAGCCGTTAAATACATTAAAGAACCAATCATGGCACGATAGAGGGTAGGATCAACGGAATCCTCCAATTCATCCGGTGATAAATTGTGACCCACTGGAAGAGGAGTAGAAGGGATTTTTCCGGCAGAAATCTTGAATCGGCTCAAGACGTCATTCGCGTACTTAGTCTGGTGAATAAAAATTCCGTGACCAGACTGGTGAACCTGCAACCCTAAAAAGAAATTCATCTCTCCCATCGAGCTCATCTCGAACTTTGTTTGCATGGACTTCTCGAACTCCTTACACAATGTGTCGTTTGTAGACCCAAAAATAATATCGTCAACATAAATCTGGACTAGAAAAAGATCATCACCAACAGTTTTATGAAATAAAGTGCAGTCAACAGTTCCTCGTTTGAAGCCATTATCTGTCAGATGGTCGGCGAGCGTGCCATACCAAGCTCTCGGGGCTTGATGGAGACCATACAGAGCCTTGTTTAGTCGGTAAACACAGTCTGGATAATCAGGATCTTCAAAACCAGGTGGTTGTTGGACAAACACTTCCTCGTGTAATTCACCTTTGAGAAAAGCACTTTTAACATCCATTTGATAGACCTTAATATTCTTATAAGCTGCATAAGCCAGGAACATTCGAATCGACTCTAATCTTGCAACTAGAGCATATACCTCTGTGTAATCAATACCCTCTTGCTGATGAAAACCTTGCACCACTAGACGTGCTTTGTTTCTGACAATCACCCCTCGATCGTCCTTTTTACACTTAAATACCCACTTAGTCGGAATGGCTTTCTTGACTCTAGCAGGTTTGTCTATTAAATCCCAAACACCCAAACGTGCAAATTGCTGTAATTCTTCTTGCATAGCTTCTACCCAAGAAGGATCGTCAAGTGCCTTACGAGCTGTCAGTGGCTCAACTTGAGATATAAAGCAATAGAATTTAGCAATATTCACAAATCCCGAAGAATGTAATTTAGTATAAGCACACAATACGTTATTATCACTTGACGAAGCAACTTGATGACGTGTACGAACGCCCACATCAAGTTCTCCAATGATATTTTCCTGTGGATGATATCCATGAATCCGAAGAGTGGGATTCTTAGGAACAACAACATTATCGAATAAGTTAGTGTAATGTTCACCCAACTCGGGAGACGAAACATTATCACTGTCAAGATCAATAACTTGAACTTCAGCTTGATCATCATCCGAAGAAGTAGAAACATTATCAATAACAACTGGAGAAACAACTTGAGGTTCTTCAGTTGGAGCATCTGGTTGAGCTTTAACTTCATTAGAACTTGAAGATTTTGGAATGGTCAATTGATCTTCAAAGTATGCTCGAACCAGATCTTCATCGATGTGTTCAGTCGAAGGAGTAAATGAATTAAATAAACTATCGTAGTCAAACATCCAGTTTGGACCTTTTCCTAGAGGAGGAGTTGTGTACTTTTGACAGTCCACATGGTACCATTCTTCAACACAACCAGATGTGAAATTAAAAACCCTTTTCTTTGGAGGTGCATATCCCAAGAAATAACCTTCGATAGCTTTTTCTTCAAATTTACCCGAATCCTTCTTCAACATTGTACACGGACACCCAAATGGTTCCAGGTACTTTAAATTAGGTTTTCTATTATTTAAGATCTCATAGCTTGTCTTCTTGAGTCGTTTCACAGTTAGAACTCGATTAAGCGTATAACAAGCTGTATTCACTGCCTCATTCCAGAATTGAACAGGAAGCTTTGAATCAGCAAGCATAGTACGTACAGCTTCAATTAGAGTTCTATTTTTCTGTTCAGCAACATCGTTTTGTTGAGGTACATAAGATGCACTATATTCTCTGTGAATTCCCTTTTGAATACAAAAGAAATCCAATATAGTATTTTTGAATTCAGTACCGTTGTCACTCCGGATTCTCCTCACCTTTTGTTTGTACAGTGATTCGATCTTAGTAATAAGGTTTTGTACCAAAATCGGTGTTTGATCCATCGAACTCATAAATAACACCCAAGAGTATCTTGAATAATCATCAGTCACTACAAGACAATACCAGTCTCCAGAGATACTCGCACGATTCACTGGTCCAAACAAATCCATATGAAGTCGTTCAAGAGGAGTATCAATGGAATTCAATAACTTAGAGGGATGTGTCTTCTTCTTCTTCTGCTTGCCCTTTTTGCATGCAACGCTGTGATCGGATAACTTAAAATTCTTTAACGAGACACCCTCAACCAAGTCATTTGCCGTTAAATAATTCATCTTTCTGACATGTATGTGACCCATTCTACGATGCCATAGAATCGAGTCTTTCTCGGTTGCTTTCGAGACAAAACATTTTTCGATCGATGTGGATTCTTTAGAACTCATATTTAAGACATAAATATCATTTGATCGTGGTGATCGCATGACAACCATGTCCTCGGGAATAACATAACCCGGTTTCAAGATAAGACATTCTTTGTCAGTAAATATCGTAGTGTACTTTTTATCACAAATCTACGATACACTCAATAAGTTATGATCAACTTTGTCGCAATAATTTACTTTCTCGAACGTAATGTGGCCATTTGAAACTTCACCCTCTTGTGTGATCATGTCTCCAGAATTCCCTGCAAATGCTACATAACCCCCTTTAATATTTCTTACGTTGGTTAATAGGTCGAGATTCCCAGTGATATGACGAGAACATCCGTTATCCATGATCCAGTTTTCACCAGAAATGGTCTTGGATGAATCCTACACACAAACAAAAGTGATTAGTTTAAAAAGGCAGCCCATGCCTCAGTCTTGGGCACCTTGTGGTTTTCTCTTTGATCATTAACTTTAACAGATTTCAACTGTTGTTCAGCCACTTGTGAATAAGTTACCGGCTTCCTAGACTTTCGTCTTAAATAAGCTGCATGAACAATGTTTGAAATCTTGTTTTGACATATGGGCTCAGTTGGAATGAATTTTGGTTTCACTTGACAGTGTGACTCATTGACATGAAGAACCTTCCGAGGATTCACATTAGAGAACAAAATATGAGTATCATCAGCATACGACACAGGTCGTTTCAGGATCTCCTTGACCAATGGAATTGGCTTAGATTTGTCCGTGATAAAAGGATGAAGATTTTGATATTTCTGCTGACTACAATTCCTTACAACATGACCTTGTTGACCGCATAAGAAACAAGTTCACATGTCTACATGATGATGTTGTTAAGTAATTGGAATAAATGATGCAGACGGTTGAAGATGACTCACATTTTTAGTCACGCTCTTAGCAAACTCATCAGATAATTCAGATTTTTTCTTTAAATAATAATCTAAATTAGAACAGTTCGAAAAACTTTTAAGTGTATCTGTTCCTGTTGACTTCACAAAATTAACTTTCTTAGTTTGTTTTACAAATTGTTTTGCCTTAGTCAATGGGTCAGATTGAACTGATGTTTTTGTTTGAGCATACACACGTTCAAGTTCTTGAATTTTTGAAGTTTCATTGACAAAAACACTCTCAATAAGTTTAGGTTTGATAATACTTATTGGAATATCATTTTCAGTGAACATCGCATCCATTCCCTTTAACTTAAAAACTATAGCCGATGAAGACTTAGAACTTGGAGGATTAATAAAACGCATTAAGTCCTCGTCAGAAATATTTGGTTTAACTGACTTCTTTGCCCTCACTGGTTTTGTTTTCACAGTTTCTTCCTTGTTCATTTGAGATTTGAATGAACCATACACAGCTTCCTCAAACTCTTGAGGTTCGCAAAGAATATGATTAGAACTAGGAATGTTCTTATTCTTGTGTATAATCTCAGGTTCAAACACATCCTCAATAATCACTTTGTCAAAATTTTCAACAAAGACCCTTTTACTTTCCACATGAGGTTTTTGAGGAGCAACTTGGGGTTTGACAATTTCAGATTTAACCAATTTAGGTTTTTCAAAAATCACAGATTCTTTTTGAATCAAATCCTCTTCTTTTCTTGCAAAAGGATTAATTTTATAATCATTATGAAAAGGTGGTGGAATTTCAACAAAACCAATACCTTTCTTGGAATCTTTTTGTTTTCCAGATACCTCAATAATTTCATTCAACAGAAAAGATGAATTTCTAAATTTCCCCAATTTGTTCTTCAACTCAAGAACCTCATTCTCAAGCTCAGTTATCTTAGAACGATGTTTCAAAATTTCCTGAAACTTTTGGCCATTAATGGTCATTTTCACAGATAACTCGGCTTTGAGATCGTGGTTACTTGTCGACAATGCTTCAATCTTTTCTCGAGATCTCTTTTGAGATTCAAGAGATTGTCGATAAGTATCCTTAAGAGAAACATTTCTCTTATAAGATTATCATTTTGATTTTTCAATGCTTCTAACTTAGATTTGTTAGATTCACAGTCAACACATGATGTTTTAACAACTGAAGTAGCAGAAATAGAATTACTAACCTCATTGATCTTGGCCATACAAGCAAACATTGATTCAGAAGGCTTGTTGCAAGAGTCGTCAGAATCAGATCCAGAATCGTTATCAGAAGACACATCACTACCAGTAGCATCTTGACAATCTTTATGTAACCCAAACATAACCAAATTTGCTTGAACATCATTACATAATAACCGTTGTGACCAATCAGTTCCATCTGCTAACATTACTTGTGTTGTAGAAGAAGACGGTTTCTTTTCAGCATCACTTCTTCGTGGTGAAGAAGCATTTTGACTTTGACCACGAGGTCCAGTGTATTCTTTCCTTGGTTTGTCACATTCCTTTGCAAAATGCCCAAATTCTTGAAAATTATAACACTTTACTTTTAATTTGTCAAAACCCAACTTCTTATTTAAAGCTGGAAGATCTTTTCCGGTTCTCTGCATGAATCTTTTAACTTTATGAACGATCATAGCCATGTTCCATTTTAAATCCATGATTCTAGATCATCTGGATCTATCTGTTCATAGTCATCACCTGTTAAATCACTAGTGGCAATCTTACTACTCACTAAGTTTTCATATGAAGACATAAAAACTGTCAGAAAAGCAAAATTTTGCTAAGCTTCCTTCATATTAACACTAGGTGGTGTAGCAAATGGATTGGTATTAGTTGAACTTCCAGAACCACCCGAATTACCAGCAGAGTAGAAACAAACTTTTGGATCATTAAACATAGTTGATTCTTTTTCACTTGCAGCATGAGTAAGAAAAGCAGTGATTGGAGAGATCGTTGAACTAAGAGGCATACTTCCACCATAGAAAGCTGGATCTTGATTTTCTATGGAGGATTTTTGACACTTAAGATCATATTCTCTAGCTTCGATCTTTTGTAGAAATTCAAGTGCCGTCAAGTCTTCATTCAGAAAATAGTCATTTTCTTTCAAAACCATTAGAAATGTTGAGTAGGAACTTGGAAGCACACTTTAATAGTGTCAATTTTATCTCTTTCAGAAATTTCCATTTTCATCTTGTCCATTTCAGCAATTAAATGACTAAATCTTGTAGTCATCTCTTCAATTGTTTCTCCTTTCAATAAGTTAAAGTTTCGAAACTGAAACTTGAGCATCACTTTCTTACTCTCAGCTGTGTTTCCCATGCTTCTCATACGCAGATGTTGAAATAAAGACGCACATCTCTTGATACTACCGACTTGATGAAAAATATTTTCTGGTAATGCCATAATCAAAGTAGAATATGCTTTTATCTCGATTTCTAAAGCTTTCTTCTCTTCTTGTGAGTATTGAGAAACGGCTTTAGGAGTATACCCAATAGTATCATCACCAATCATTGGTGCAACATAAACTTCATCAAGACAATATGAGCAGTCAGGATGAACAGATCCCAAATGTGCACGAAACCGAGGTTCCCACTTGGCAAAGTCACTGAATTTCATCAAACGTGGACATTTAGAATGTGAACCTATCTCGGTATCAAGTTGCAACATCTGTTACATCAACATATTTTGAGACGCTAATGCATACATACCAGCCATTTTTGAAAATTTAAGTGTTTAACGAATCAGTGAACAGTTATAGCGAACTGTGAATAGCTATAGCGAATCAATCCTTAACGAAGTTAAGACTAATCAGTAACGAAGCACCTTAACGAATGAGGTGAGTGTTTTAACGAATCAAAAGTCAACTAACGAGTCAACTTAACGAATCACAAATAAGGTTAACGAATCATCCAAATGGCGAAACAGATAACGAATAAGATGATGGTTTAGCGAATCACAAGTCAACTTAGCGAATCACAAGTCAACTTAGCGAATCAAATGATAATCAGTAACGAATCACTAAGAAATACTTAGCGAATTAATATAACGAATCAGCTATAGTTGATTAACGAATCACACTATAGCGAGTCAGGTTGTTACAACCGTTTGCAACAAACTCTGACACCTTATGCCATGTGGAAAAGGTTGTTATGACACAAATCCCAAGAAGAACACGTGTCACACGAATCGGTTAATCTAGTTAACGAACTAGATAACACGAACCAATAACTCACACGAATTGATTAGCTAACTAGGTAGCGAATTAACACTGTTGATAACGAATCACCAAGAAACATATAGCGAATCACCAGGAAGAAGATAACGAATTACATTCATCTTCAAATCTTCAAAACTTCAAACGAATTTCCAGAAATTTTTAAGATTAAACCCAGAAACTCAACAATACCAAATTCGTAATACAACCTCGTTACTCAACCAAAATGCACAAATAACCTACCAATCTACTCGTAAACCAAATCCAAATCCAACACATAAACTCGTAACCGATTAACACCTTAAACCAAAACAATTTGATCAAAAACAAACCCCTGTTTCGGACTTAAACCAAAACCAAAACCACACCACACAAATCCAAATTAAACCTCAATTTCTCATAATCCACACCTATCCAATACCTTAACCAACACAAATTCCATTCAATCCGTCCATAATTCAACCAAACTAAACACAAATTGATTCAAAATCAAACAAAAACAGAAAAACTTTATAACAATAACAATTAACACATCAAATCAAGTGTAAAGAGCACCAACAGCTCTGATACCACTTGTTGGGTCCTGAATTAACAATCAATAACAATTAACGATCTCAGATCTGTGAATATCCGATTAATACTATTAAAGATCTAGCTCATAATTAACCTTGATTTAATGTTATGTATGTGTATATATTATCAATATATTAGATGTATAATGTTAAGGTGAAGCTTGAGAGAGAGAGAGAGAGCAATTACTCAAAGTCCTTTCTATTATACTCATAAACTTACATTATAGTGAACAGTAGTTCACTATATATAGAAGGTGATCTGGTTCGCTAACATCCCCTAGCGAAACAGCTTCCCCTTCGTTACATAAATTAATATAACGAACCACCCCCTGATTTGTTAACATCCCCTAACGAATCAGGAGGGAATACATTATAATATCTTAGTTCGCTAACATCCCTAGCGAACTAGACTTAAACTTAACGAACTAGTTAATAATAAACATTAAATATTACATTAATTAATAAATAAAACATTAACGATAAATACAAAGACTCTAGACGCAAAATCGTGCACTAACAAACCCGCTGTGGTCAATTTAATGTTGATCTTGCATCCTCCATAATCCGAATCGGAAAACGCAATGAGTTCAAAGCTATTGTCATTAGGATACCATAACCCGGTGACAGGATTACCCCTCAGATAGTGAAGTATACGTTTAACCGCCACCAGGTGAGTCACTCGGAGACTTGCTTGGTACCTAGAACACAAACAAACTGCAAACATTATTTCAGGTCGAGAAGCAGTTAAACACATTAACGAGCCAATCATTGCTCGATAAAGGGTAGGATCTACGTATCCTCCAATTCGTCCGGTGATAAATTGTGACCCACAGGAAGAGGTGTTGAAGGGATTTTTCTTGCAGTTATCTTGAATCGGCTCAAGACATCGTTCACGTACTTCGTCTGATGAATGAAAATTCCCTTGTCAGACTGATGAACCTGAAACCCTAAAAAGAAGTTCATCTCTCCCATCGAGCTCATTTCGAACTTTGTTTGCATTGACTTCTCGAAATCCTTACATAACTTGTCATTTTTAGAGCCAAATATAATGTCATCGACATATATCTGGATATGGAGAAGATCATCACCAACAGTCTTATAAAATAATATGCAGTCTACAGTTCCTCGCTTGAAGCCGTTATCAGTAAAATGGTCAGCAAGCGTGCCATACCAAGCTCTCGGGGCTTGGTGTAGACCATACAGGGCCTTGTTTAATCGGTAAACTCTGTCCGGATAATCAGGATCTTCAAAGCCAGGAGGCTGCAAAACAAACACTTCTTCATGTAGTTTGCCGTTAAGAAAAACGCTTTTCACATCCATCTGATAAACTTTAATATTCTTGTACGCCGCATAAGCCAAAAATATTCGAATAGCTTCCAATCGTGCAACTGGAGCATATACTTCAGTGTAATCTATGCCCTCTTGCTAATGAAAGCCTTGAACCACTAACCATGCTTTGTTTCTCACGATCACCCCACGATCGTCCTTTTTACACTTAAACACCCACTTCGTAGGAATCGGTTTCTTAACTCTAGCGGGTTTATCAATGAGATCTCATACACTCAGTCGGTTAAACAGCTGCAACTCTTCTTGCATCGCTTCTACCCAAGATGGATCTTCAAGTGCCATACGAGTATTCGTTGGTTCCACTTAAGATAGAAAGCAAGTGTATTTGGCGAGATTCATGATTCCCGAAGAATGCATATCCGCATAAGCACACAATATGTTAGAATCATTTGAAGTAGCAACTTGATGACGTTTTTGCACACCTACATCAAGTTCACCAATGATGCTGTCATGTGGATGATAAGTATGAATCCGAAGAGTAGGATTCTTAGGCACAACAACATTGTCTATTAAATTAGTGAGATTCTCCTTAGCATCATGAGACGATTCACCAATCTCATGTGTTTCAGGAAATGGAGCTGAGGAGGAATCTACAAAATGTCTATCATCCGACGAGATAGAAAGCACATCAGATGTATCAGGGAGATCATCTTGTGGAGCTTCATCATAAATAGAAACAGAAGATCTTGGAGGTAAGTATTGGTCTTCCAAATATGCACGCAACAAGTCTTCATCTGGTTGATCAAGTATTTGAGTGAATGAATTAAATAAACTCTCATAGTCGAACATCCAATCAGGTCCTTTACCTTGAGAGGGTGTGGTATATCTTTGGCAATCATTATGGTACCACTCATATACACAGCCCGAGGTAAAGTTAAATACACGTTCCTTAGGTGATGCGTAACCTAAGAAGTAACCTTCAATTGCTTTTTCTTCAAATTTTCTCGCATCTTTCTTTAACATAGTACAAGGACACCCAAATGGTTCCAAGTACTTTAAATTAGGCTTTCGTTTGTTCAGAAGTTCATAACTCGTCTTTTGAAGCTTCTTCACAGTCAAAACTCGATTGAGCGTGTAGCAAGCAGTATTCATAGCCTCGTTCCAGAATTGAATAGGAAGCTTAGAATCTGCAAGCATTCTTCTTGCTGCTTCAATCAAAGTTCTGTTTTTTCCTTTCAGCCACCCCATTATGTTGTGGTACATAAGGAGCACTATATTCTCTATGAATTCCTTTTTGAACACAAAAGAAATCCAATACATTATTTTTAAATTCCGTACCATTATCACTTCGAATACGTCTCACTTTCAATTTGTATAGTGATTCTATCTTAGTGATTAAATTTTGAACCAGAATGGGTGTTTGATCTTTTGAACTCATAAATAAGACCCACGAATATCTTGAATAGTCATTGGTGACAACTAAACAATACCAATCACCAGCAATACTTGCTCGATTATCAGGACCAAACAAATCCATATGAATTCATTCTAGTGGAGTATCAATGGTATTGATTAACTTAGATGGGTGTGACTTCTTCTTCTTCTGATTGCCCTTTTTACAAGCAACACAATGGTCTGATAACTTAAAATGTTTCAAAGAAACACCATCGACTAAGTCATTTGCCATTAAATAATTCATTTTCCTAACATGAATATGACCCATTCTTCCGTGTCACAGAATCGTGTCCTTTTTAGTTTCTTTAGAAACAAAACATGTTTCCACAGAAGTCGATACTTTAGAGGTCATGTTCAATACATAAATATCATTCGATCGAGGAAATCGCATAACTACCATGTCCTCGGAAATGACGTATCCCCGTTTCAGTATTATGCACTCCTTATCAGTAAATATGGTAGTATATTTCTTATCACAAATTTGTGACACACTTAATAAGTTGTGATCGACTTTATCACAATAGTTGACTTTTTCAAACGTGATGCACCCATTTGACACATCACCTTCCTTAGTGATCATTCCACCTGAATTACCAGCAAATGCCACATACCCTCCTTGTATATTTGGCATTTGTTAAGAGATTGATGTTGCCAGTAATATGACGAGAACATCCACTATCCATTATCCAGTTTTCACCAAAAACAGTTTTGGATGAACCCTACACATGAAAAGAAAATGATCAGTTCAAAAAGGCAGCCCAGGCCTTAGTCTTGGGCACCTCTTGAGTTTTTCTTTAAGTTTTAACATTCAATTAATCCAAATGTTGCTAGCTGCTTGTGAATAAGTCACAGGACGTTTAGGCTTTCGTCTCAAGTACACAGCTTAAACAATATTCGTATTCACATTTTTGCAAATAGGTTCTGTAGTAACGAATTTGGGCTTAATGCTACTTACATTTTCATTAACATGAATCACCTTTCGTGGATTCACATCAGTAAACATAATGTGAGTTTCATCATCGAAAGACAATGGTCTTCTCAAAATCTCCTTAATCACAGGAACGAGTTTGGATTGTTCCTTGATAAATGGGTGAAGATTTTGGGATTTCTTCATACCACAGTTTCTGACTACATGACCGTGTTCACCACAGAGAAAACACGTTCTCATGTCACCACGTTCATATGATGGTTTAACAGAAACATGTGCAACCGAAGGTTGATGATAAACTCCTGCAATGGGACCATTGTCCAAGTCATCAAACGTTACAGATTTCCTTTTCATGTAAAAATCCAGATTTGAACAATTTGAAAGCTTTGTAGAGTGTCAGTTCCATTTGATTTCACAAATTGAACATTTTTAGCAGATTTTAACAAATTTTTAGCTTTTATCAAAGGATCTACCACGTTTGATGTCTTGGATTTCACAAACTTGTTTTCAAGGTCTTGTAACTTAGATGTTTCATTGTGAAAGACACTTTTAATCAATTCGGGCTTGATCAAATTAAGTGGAATGTCTTTCTCAGTAAATAATTTGATTATTCCTTTAAGATTAAAAACACGACCAGTTGATGGCTTAGATGCAACAAGATTGATAAAACTCATCAAATCCTCATCAGAAACTTTAGGCTTTTTTGATTTCTTAGCCTTAACTAGTTTAACACTTTTCTCCTTTTTCACCTGAGATGTGGTTGAACCATACACCACCTCCTCAAATTCATAGGGTTCCCATAGAATGTTATTTGAACTTGGAATGTTTTGGTTCTTGTGTATCACTTCTGGTTCAAACACATCCTCAATGATAACTTTCTCAACATTCTCAACAAAAACTTTGTTTCTTTCAACATGATGTTTTTGAGTTGACGAGTGGGCTTTAACATTATCAATTTTTACTGGTTTCGGTTTTTCTTGAACAACAAGTTCATTAACAACAACTTCTTCTTTTCCAGCAAAAGGATTTGCAGTATAATCATTATGAAAAGGTGGTGGTACTTCAACAAAACCTACACCCTTTTTAGAATCTTTTTGCTTACCAGTAACTTCAATAATCTCAATTAATAAAAATGATGACTTTTTAAATTTGCCCAACTTATTCTTCAACTCAAGAACTTCATTCTCAAGCTCAGTTATCTTAGATCGATGTTTCAATATTTCATGAAATTTCTGATCAATAGTTGTCATCTTAACCGACAATTCAACTTTGAGATCATAGTTACTAATAGACAATGCTTCAATTTTCTCCCTAGATCTCATTTGAGATTCTAAAGATTGTCTATAAGTATCCTTAAGAAAAGTAATTTATTTCACTAAACGATCATTATGGTCTTTCAATGATTCTAACTTAGGCTTAAGAGATTCACAATCCACACTAGACATATTTGTAGATAAATTAACAGAGTTAGAAACATAATAACTAACCTCATCGATTTTGGCCATACAAGCAAACATGGTTGGCTGCATTTGACATGAATCATCAAAATCAGACTCAGTGTCGTTGTCAGAATATAGCTCATTCCCACTGGCATCTTGAAAGATCTCATTCATCTCGAACATAGCTAAGTTAGCTTAATTATCGTTTCACAACAACCTTTGTGACCAATCAGTTCCACAGCAGCAGACAACAAAGCTTGAGATACCGATGCATATGGTTTACTGCCAGAAGGCTTATCAACATCATTACTCTTTTTCACAGAACTTCTATCTTGGCTTCGAGGTCCAGTGTACTCTTTCTTTGGTTTGTCACACTCTTTGGCAAAATGGCCAAACTCTTGACAGTTATAACACTTTACCTTTAGCTTATCAAACCCAACTCTCTTGTTCAACGAAGGTAAATCTTTCCCAGTTCTTTACATGAACTTCTTCACTTTCCTCACTATCATTGCCATGTTCCATTTAAGATCCATGAGCTCGAAATCACCAGGATCGATTTGGTCATAATCTCCATCGGTTAACTCACTCGTGGAAATTTTACTACCAACCAAGTTCTCATACGAAGTCATGAAAGCGCAAAATTTTGTTCAGCCTCTTTCATGTTCACATTAGGTGGTGCTGAGAATTGATTTGTTGTAGCAGAAGTTCCAGAACTTCCAGAATTATCAGTGAAACCAGATGCCAAAAAGCATACACTTGGATCACTATAAGTTTTTTTTGAACCTTAATTTGCATTCTGAGTAAGAAATGCAGTGATCGGAGATGCTATGGTGCTTAAAGGCATACAATAAAAGGATGGATCTTGACTATCTTTTGATGACTTTTGACACTTCAAATCATATTACCAAGCTTCAATCTTTTGCATAAACTCAGAAGCAATCAAATTTTCGTTTTTGAAATAATTATTCTCCTTCAACACCATCAGGAATGTTGAGTATGAGCTAGGTAAAGCATTCTTAACCGTATCCATCTTGTCAGATTCAGAAGGTTCCATCTTTAACTTGTTCATTTCTGCAATTAAATGATTGAAACGAGTAAGCATTTCCTCAACAGTTTCACCTTTGAGTAAGTTAAGTTTCGAAATTGGAACTTAATTACTTTCTTACTCTCCTCGGTATTTCCCATGCTTCTCGTTCTAATGTGCTGGAACAATGAAGCACAGATCTTGATACTACCAACTTGATGGAATATATTATCTGGTAAAGCCATACTAAGAGTCGAATATGCTTTAGTCTCGATCTCTAAATCCTTCTTCTTGTCTTGAGAATATTGTGAAAAGGCCTTAGGTGTAAAACCCGTAGTTTCATCACCAAGCAAAGGTACAATGTGCACATCATCAAGACATCTTGAGCAATCGGGATGAACATAACCAAAATATGCTCGATATCGTGGTTCCCATTTTGCAAAATTACTGAATTTCATTAGTCGAGGACATTTGGAATGGGATCCAATTTCAGCATCCATGTGTAACATCTGTTGCATAAGCACGTTCTGAGATGCCAACGCGTAAAAACCAGCCATTGTAAATTACAAGTTTAAACTTAACAAAAAGTCAAACTTAAGGATTAAAACTGAAAAGTTTGTTAACGAACTAGGAAAAGTAACTATGACGAATTGAATATGAATAACGAACCAAAGATACGAACTAGTAACCTAAAGAAGTAGATGATGTTTGAGTAACGAACTGTAAACAGTATTCTAACAAATTATATTATAAACAGTTATTAACGAATCAAAGACACGTCACTAACGAATCACAGACGAATCAGATTATGATGAATCAGTAACGACTCAAGATTACGATTCAAACTGACGAATCAAGATGACGAATCAGTGATTAATCGTAACGAAGCAAGGAACACGAATTAACTACAGCTGATAACGAATCAACTACAGTAGATAACGAATTTTGTTGTTAGACGTTTGTAACAAACTCAACCACGTGGCACGAATTTGTTCAAAAATTGTAACGAATCTGCTTAAAAAGGTAACGGATTAGGACACGTGTATAACGAATCAACAATAACGAATCATCGCCATTGATGAATCTTCAAACCTTCAAACTAATTTTCCAGAAATTTGGAAAAATCTTAGATTCAAGAACACACCAAAACCAAACTCAGATTTGTAACTCAAGACCTAACCAAAACAACCAAATCGTAGCCTAAATTACTCGTAAATCAATCGCGAATCCAACTATCGCAATCCCGAAACCTGAATTGATCAAACACACATAAATTTCCACCAAAACATATCCCTTGTTCCGTACACATATTCATCCAATCCAAAATCAGTCCAATCCACCTCAAATTCACAATTCAATCCTTACACCCTTACCGTAAACCTTTCCAACCACAATCCGATTCAAACACAGTCCATAATCAATCAACTCAAACAAATTCAAACTGAATTCAATAAGAACTTAAACAAAATGAAAACTCACTAAATAACCTCAAATACAGATGAATAATATCAAACTTTAAGCAATCGAACACCCGAACGCTCTGATACCACTTGTGAACACCTCAGATCCAATACCTTAATAGATCTAATACCTTGATGTGCTAAAAACAGTTAATTAAATATTAACTAAATTAAACAAGTAATAAAAACTATACCAAAGACTCAACTACACAAAACACCGGCAAGTGAACCGATCAATTGTACTAAAGCTAAGTAAGTCTAGAATATCGATCCCACAGGACTCTATAAATTACGTTAATTAACCTAATTAAACTCAATTATAAATTACGGAAATTTATTAAATAAGATTAACGGGGTTTTTATTAAACTACTATTTAACTAAGAAAGTAAATAAACAAGTAAACTAAAAAACAAGCAATCAAATACAAGATCAAAACCAATAAGAGAAGGAATATACCTAGGTAAGAATCCCATGCATCAACAATCATTAAGCAATGGACAACGAACATGATATGGAAACTGATTTCTAAATATATTCCTCTAACAAACCCTAAAGGACCCTCGATCTCATCAAGTAAAATCCTATAGAATAACTATTAGATTATTAAGCAATCAATTGGATTGATTTCTTCACAGTCATCAATTAGGGTTAATTAATAGTATCTAAAGTAAGCAATCTCACAAAACACTAAACCCTAGATAACTTGATAAACTAAACACGACAACATAAACAAGGATCAACACAATAAACAAGCAAGAATATTGTCACTAATCTAACCTAGAATGCGATTAACCAAGATACATGAACAACTCCTCACCTCACAGCTATTGGAATTCTGCAGAACATTCAAAATCCTAAATCAACTATCAACAAGCTTCTATGATCTAATAGGCCTATTCAATCACAATAATCAAAACACCAAGTAATTGATTAAACATGAACCCTAATATCTAAAGAACACAATCAATAGAAAACAAGATCCATGTGAAGCAATAGTTAATAATCAACCAATAAAATAAACACTCATATGCATCATGAAAGCAAAATCAAGTCTTTACTATTAATATAATGAAACCATAATAAAAAAAATCGTCCAAAGCAAGAATCAAGTCAATACATGTTCATCAAACCTAGGTAGACGTGAAGTCTAACCTAGCATAGTCATAATCGAAGACAAATAACTAGAACAAAGAACAAAGAGTAGAATCATGAACGATAATGAATAAGAACAATGAAAAAGTACGAGAGAACCCGTCTTAATCGACCCTTGAGCACCCGTATGAAAGCTCGATGATCTTCTCTCTTCCTAGTCTCTAAAGCACCTTTAAAAACCTCTTTTCCTTCTCAAATTCGGCTGCAACAAGTGTTCTCTCCGTCTAGGTTTATAATAATATGTTTATATAATGCGAGCTGGGCTTGGTTTTCGAAGATTTATGAACAGTGGGTTGAAGACGCCGCACGACCAGCATGTGGTCACACCTCCGCGCGGCGCAGCATGTATAGGGAGGGGCCACAAGTTGTTCTTTTTTTATGAATTGCTAGATCTCGTGAAATCTTGATTAATCCTTTCCTTGAACTCAAAGCAACGATAGGAACCTTCTAGAACTTCTTTTCCTTGACTCATAAGCCACCATCTATATGAAAACAAATCAAAACACTAAGTGAACTAATCATGTAACCATTGACGAGCAAACACGAACTTAAACCTCACATGAAATGATAGAAAGAACTAGGTTTTAATATGCAAGACACCAAAAGATTTAAAACACGACAAGAATATAATAAACTTGACTCAAAACCTAAATTAATAAAAGGAGAACAAAACACGAACTAAACCGAACTCAAAACCTTAAATATATATAACTTTACAAGGAATTCGAGATGTATATCATACCTTAATCGATCTAGTTCATGATATACTCTTAATTAGTTATCTATGTTGATATATATGTATAATATATGTGATTATATATGTGTATTAGTATTATTAATATATTATATGAAGGATTGATCGAGAGAGAAATTTGGCAGAGGTTCGATACGTTAAATCAGTACCTTTATTATCAGGGGTTAAAACAACCTATATATAGATGATGGAACCAATTCGTTACACATCCCATAACGAATTGGATCCAGTTAGTTAACTTACAGACTCAAAATGGAAAGCATGACGAATCTTCTATTCATTATGCCCCCATTCGTCAACATTCCATAACGAATGGGAACATACATAACGAACTGGCTAATTCGTTAAACATCCTTAACGAATTAGCCTTTACATTAATGAACTAACATAAACTTATATAAATTATATAAATGCCTTTAACATTAAAATATTAATAATACAAATGATAATTACAAAGACTCGAGACGACAAAACCGTGCACTAACATTAAACACACTCGACTTTATATCATATCATACATATGATGTATACATATGAACACTCTTAGCCAAAATGTGGCATGTGATAAATAAGCTTGTAGCCCTCTTTGTGAAGGGTTGCATAAATTAGAAGTTAATTGGGGTTGGTGGTTGGTTTTTGTGAGAGTAGGGATTTGGTGTTTTGTGGTGGTTCAAGGGTTAATGTGAAGATGGTAAATACAACTTCTGCTGATTATTGGGAGCCTTAAAATGTCTTCAATGGTCTAGCTCCTTATCTCCCGATTTCTTAGGTGAAAAATACTTATCCATTTATTAATTTTTTTTTACAAACCTAGCGACTCTTTTAAGGTCAGATCGTCAAGACTAATTTTGTCAAGGGTGTGGATCAGTTCTTCTTCAATCATTATCTGAACATGACTTCCAATTCTAATGGATCGTTCGGCTTTGAGCCTAATAGCACCCACCCTCATTAGTTCAGTATATTCATATTGAGATTGAGTTTGACTTTGGCTCTTTCTACATCTTCCTTCGTGGGAGCGGTTTCTGCATCCTAAGCATCGTTCGTTTCTTTTTGCTCTTAAATTCATTGCTCTTTTGGAAACTCCACAAAGTGGTGACCTTTGTTCGTCTTGGCGCCACTTTTTCCTCACCTCATTGCTAAAGAGAAAAATTATCTCCCTAAGTTCTGGAGACAACCTAGGTTTTGTGAAATGTATGCAACAAAGGAAATGGAAATCGATAGAATGCACTCCAGTTCTTTAGGGTCTATTGGTAAGGACCGGTGTTGTATTTTACCAGTGAGAGGGATAAAGTGGTAAGGTTTTTAGTTTTCTAGTTGTAATTTGGAGAATGGTTTGAGGAAATTGTGATAATATTACCTTCTTTCTTATACAACGCTTTGTGTGGTCTTTAAAAGAACACTTGAGACAAGTTCTAAATCACAAGAAACATATGACTCACTCAATTCTTCCGAAAAATATTTATATGGCATGAAGTTTATCTAATAGTAGAGGAGGGATTGAGTATAAACGCCATATTTTGCATAAATTTCTTCTCACTATTACAAAACTTCTTTTTACTTTTTCAATTTTTTGGTTACAGTAGATTTTTAGTTGTTTATTTGTAAAATATTTTCTTGGATTTACTTTTGGTTTTTGTTAAACATTAGTTTTTGTTTGGTACACAAATTTGTTATTAGAGAATTTTATAATTAGTTGATCAAGAAATTGGTCAAGTTTTTCCCCTCCCCACACTTGAATCTCACATTATCCAATTGAGGCTTCTCTTTTGTACCCGTAGCCATCAACTTTTCCAGCTTCTTTCCATTCTAGTCATCCTATCCTCAAACACTGTATATTCACCACTTTCACAACCGGCCTCTTCACCATTCGATTTGATTAATCCTGTCTCTTTGAGTTTATCGCATGTCTTTCCAAGTGTCTTCAATCCTCATTCTCATCATTAGTTAGAAAAGACCCATTGTGGATTGGAGGTCTTGGAAATCGTCATTTGACAGACTGTTGTGGAATGCCTTGATTAATTCCCATAAGGCAATCCCGTGATGGGGGCAAGTCCTCAACAATAACTTGAACCTCTGAAACGATTCATAAAACGTCTTACCCGCATGTTGCTGATAATTTCTAATGGTGGTTCGGGCTTCTGAGGTTTGTTGTGGCGTGTAATATTCATCGAGGAACTGCTGAGCCAAATCGTTATACATGTAAATATTGGCCGAAGGCAATGATAAAAACCACTATTTAGCCGCATCCTTCAAACTGAACTAAAAATCAACCAACTTCACTTCATCTATGGTAAACCCTTGACTTGATATAGTCGCATGAGTAGAGTTAAATCACTGAGATGTAGATACGGTTCCTCTGTGGCTTTCCTATAAAAGGTGGGTACCCCAGTTAAACTACTCTGCGTCACCGATAATATCCTACCATATCTGACCGGGAAAATGATGGGAAGGAGTTTTGTTGCAACTTGTGGGATAAAATGACTTTGAACCCCCCGAACTGATGGTGGTATAAATACTCTCGAGACTCCATCATCATACTCATAAAATGGAACTTGTGGCCCCCTGTTAATCTGACGTCTCAGTGCTTGTTGTTGTTGATTTATTGGATATTGATATTGTTGTTGATTCTGCTGAGGTGCTCGGTTGTTTTGTGGATACTGTTGTTGATTTCTCAGATAGTACCAACCCCCTTGAGAATCCTCAAACACTTCTTCATCCTCATAATCAACATCCCAAGTTCTCCTTTCATCCAGATCCCTAACCTTCTCAATACCATGATCAAACACATTCTACACTCTCCCAAACTAAAACGGCCTTTAACAGTTCTATGTTTTTAATCTTGCAGAACGATTATCATCATAATTTAGTGGTTGTCATCGATTCTGACTGTCACCCCTTGTTTACTTGATTTCTGCTTAGGTTAACATTTTGGTTTTTGTTGGGGGGGGGGGGGGAGGAAGTCATTTTGTGGGATTGGGTACTCTTGGTCTTGTGGTTGTTCTTGGTTTTCGGGTTGCTTAATGGGTGGGTGTTGATTGTTCTAGTTACTCATTTTCTCTATTTTCGGTTTTGAAGTCTCGGTTTCTAGTTTTAACATATTCTTTGAGCTTCTCGGTTTATTTTTGTTATCTTCTCAATCTCTGGATCAAACTGAAGCTGCTCTTTACCTATGGAATACCTCGTATGCATGCACTTTGCACACACAAAATCACAAGAACCCCGCATAAAATCAATGAAGAAACAATTAAAACAAAAATAAAACTAGACTAAACTAGCACTTTGCACGTTGATTCCCCGAAAACAGCGCCATTTTGATCGATATATGTCGAAAGGTAAATCAAAAGTATTTATAAAATACCTTTACTAGCAATAGAAAGTTAGGTGATGAATCCAATGGGAATAAGTGGAAAGTGCTAATCATATTCAATACTAAATAACTAATTATGCTAGGAGAACAGACGTTGTCAAGCAGTTTGAAAATTAATTTTGGCGTAAAACAATTGAGAAAAAAATTAATTTGGTTGTACTAATCATGTTGTAAAGCAAGTTTGACAACTGATTAAACCTAATTGGAAATCTTGTTGGAAAAAATAAACCAAAAGACTAAATATTTGGCTAGGCTGATTGTCAAAACTTAATCCGAACGATTGACACGGTTGAATAATGATCTAGTTGATTATCAGTTTTAGGTCTTGATGAATGAAATCAATTTTATGGTCGTTAAAGTTGATGACCCCAAATCAATTAATTGATAAAACCTCAGTGCATTGAATTACGAAAAATTGATTAAGCACACAAACAAATGCAAAGATTCAACTACCGAATTATTAACCAAATCCAATAATAAGGTTTAAAATACCAAAAGTCCAAGCTACAATACAACCCTATGCCCGAAGTTGATCATGTGAGCTTTAGCCTTGCATGTTCATCATGAATGTCTTGATTCTTGGTTGAGAGGATGAAATCATAGATGATTGTGGTGATTGGTAGGTGTTAGGATGGTGTGTGGAGGCTCCCTAATCACCCCAAGATGATAGAATATGAAGGACGATCAACTTTAGGGTTTTATTGGCTTAAATATGGAAGAAAAATCAAGCAAATAAGAATTCTCGTGAGACCCAGCCATAGCATACGGCTGGGAACCGTAGCTAACGGCGAGGTCGTAGGCTACAGACACCAGGTTCTGCCTTACGGTGCACACATGATCAGTCGGACCCGTAGGCTATGGTCTGGTACCCATAGCCTACGGTTGCGATAGTACCAGATTATGTATTTTTATGTTCTTCAATCTTATTCATCATTTGAACTCCCGGTTGCATTCCTCCATCCATAACTTGATCTCTTTCCCTCCTAAGTACTCCAGATTAGCTCCGTTAAGCTCCAAGTGCCTGTAAATATAAAACCACTCAAAGTAATCGTGTTCAATGCATATAAAAAAATTAAAACACCTAATATTAAAAACCTAACGCACGTTCTTTTACCCACACATCAGTTGCGCTACGTGACCACCCTATTCCTCATGTCGTCGTGATACGCGATGACTAGGTTATGTAAACGACACAAGTGTCGAACCACATGGAACCACGTGACAGGCAACATGTCACCATGTAGAAGCCTCTGAAATCGCTGAATCATCATGTTACGCGATGGCCGCCAGAAAGGGCTATAGCGATACGTGATCGGTCCCAATTATTGCTTATATAAAATGGAGAGCGGGCTCTGCCATGTTGCATCCCAAACATTCTCAATTCTCACAAATTTAGACTCGAGTTTCATTTCAAGTCACAATGATCCGGCGAGTTCATTCCTCGAAGTGCGCGCAAGATAGTAGAATTACTGACGTTGTTTTTGCTCAATACCTGAAGACTAGTAGAAGTGTCGCCCGCTTATAGCCAAGGCATTTCATCCATATACTAGCGTAAGGTAGGGGTTGCGCTATAGTATTTTATTATATTGGCTTAAATTCTATTTGGGGGTATAGCCCATACCTTGATCAAATAAAATTTAAACTCAGCATTTCATAAGAATATGTTATAGTTCAAATAATGTTTCTTTATGACTAAGAAACACAAAGTCTTACCTACAAGAGGTATAGTCAAATTATTTGTTTCTTCTTAAGAAAAAACCTATCCTTGACGTCATTTTGTGAGAAGACATGTAACACATAAATAATAAATAAACAAAGGGACTAAATGTCTAAATGTTTTATATAAACAAATGATTATCAAGGTAAAGCAGTGCAAAACTAACTAAAGGTCTGAAGATATATCGATGATCTAGTATTTACAAAAGGTTACTATTGTATTATAGGCCCGAGGTAACGCATGAGTAGAAATCCGTGTTATATTGATCATCATAAACAAAGGTGAATACACTGAAACTTTTATAACTCTTTAAATTGAGTCATTAACAGTTTATATGGATAATGTATCCCTAAAACTTTATAAACAAATGTAATCACTAGCCCTCGGCTATAGTATACGTTTGTTTGAATCCTTACATATGTGGACAGTCGGTGGGAACACCACACCACGCTTGGTCGTTCCTCCGCTATGACGGACATGGTCTAAGTTATACTCGTGTGGGGGAATTGTCTTGTGTATATTGGTATTTTCTAAGTACTCGAACGTTTTGGTGTTTGCTGAGGGTTTCGAGTTGAGCTTAAGTTAATGATAGTTATTCAGAATTTCAGAACTTAGTTATTTCCTTTGCCATGACGAGTCAAATCACAAGATACCCATAGGAATAATTAAGTATATAACATTGTGTTAGAGTCAACGTGTTCACTAGCATGTGTTGCTGACATATTTTATAAATTGTTTACGTGTAATAAGGATTAAGTGATTAGAGATGATTGTCGGATAACCATTAGACGATTTCATGACTCATATGAAGTTTTTATAAATAAAGTAAATTATAGTTTTCCAAGTTAAACTCTTTTGTAACCTCATAGGGTATTTAATTCCAGATATTTTGAATATAATAATATTTTAATCAAAAACTTCCTCTTTACAAACTTAAACTCTGATATATTTAAAAATAGGTACCAATGTTGGTAACACGTCTAGGCCCATGGAGTCGGGTGTGACATGGATGTTAAAAAAGGATTTGAAATATGTTGAGGAAGCCAATGAGGTTAATTCACTAATTTATAGTATGGAAGGTAGTGTTGACTCTTGGGCCACGAACAACGAGGGGACGATGGTGAATCTGAATGTTGGTGACTTCGGAAATGTACAGCTTGCTAATGATGAGATTCTTGTGGTAAAAAGCATGGGAGATGTTTATCTTGTTACTCCATTAGGAATTACATGGAACTTGAAATATTTTTAGAAGATTCTATGTTTGAGGATGAAGCTTATTTATGTTGGTCAGTTGGATAAATAAGGACTACAAGTAGGGTTTGGTGGTGGTAAATGGAGGGTGATTATTGGAAATCTAGTGATTTCTCATAGAAAGAAGTGTGGGTCATTGTATAATATTGAGGTATCCGTTGGGGGAGTGTGTCACACCCTGACTAAGTAATTGCGGAAGCGTAATACGAGAATGTAACAGACACCTATAGTATCAACCACATTGTTATAAAGAAAAATAACAAACTAATTTACATCATGTTAAATTGTTTTGTACTAAGTTTACAAACTAGACGAAATACACATAACCGGTTCTTCTGCCAGTTTATTATTTATTAGTATACTTGCGTCTATCTACACTGTGTCATTCTCATTCTTAGCACAAAGCATGTAAGCACATTATTCCAACTTTGGCTCACTTTCAGAGCATGTTAAAACGGGTCAACTACAAAGAGTTGGTGAGTTTCATAAGTTTAAACAAAACCAGTATACAATTATATTCATGTTTTGTATGTATTCAATGTAATTATACTAAGCCACGAGTGAATCCTCGACCAGCTTCTATTACGTGGCCTCCACTACCCACACATTTCCTATGCCCACATTGGCTCTATTTGCCTTAACAGATACTATGTCTAACACCACATAGTATGTTACAAAAGGTTCGCATGGTCATGTGCAATTGTAAAAACATGTTCCGGCATACCCTTCCGGCCCTGTCAATTGGGTTTGTCAAACCAATAGTACTATTCACATGCCTTCGGCTCGTAGTTAATCACTCGTTTGGGAGGCCTTTCAAGTGTTAGCACTTAGATAATTCACATCATAGAACGTTTCCAAATAAATAGGTATATATAAACATTCTTTCCGCCCCGAATGTTTGTAAAACAATTCATTAAACTCACCTTATTGTAGTATCAATCAGTTACTCATGCAGTATGTATAATGCCTCGATTATAGCCTGAATCCTATAATCGGTATATAGTACTGTTAACACTAATACGATCACCAAACTAAATCGAGCTGTATATCTAGTCTGGGTATGGCTGTTACGCCCATAACATGTCAGTAGTCTTAGATTGTGATGTTGTACATTATGAAATGATCAAAACCAGTATTGGCTCAGTTTCACCGTTTTCTGTGCCTGGCCAAGTTGGTCATTTACGTGTTTTGAAAATAGGTAAGATGATATAAACTTAAGTAAACATACTTTTTGATAAATGATTTGATTTATAAAAGAAGTTTAAGGTTTCGGTTTCTAGATTGGTAGTAGGGTTCGTTTTCGTTTTCATACGGGTTTAATTATACAAAACGCGTACAATCCAACCAAATTGTTCGGAAATCTCGTAAAAAGTTCTTTTTATCAAATTCATTCAAAACTATGATATTTGACCACTTTTGACGTTTTTACATACCAGTCAGTTCGTTAAACATAATATTGCTGGTTTTGTCAATACATATATAATTAAGTCTTTAAATTCTCATAACTATTTATATAATTATATATAAATTATGAGAATTTTTATACAAAAAAATAAAATATTTAGAATTTTATAAAAAATATTTCCAATATATTTACACTTATCTGTTTATTTATAAAAATTCATTTTATGAGTTCTAATTAACCGATAAATCACCCGTTTATACCAAAAAATTCCTGAAAAATACAATAATTTTTCTGAATGATCAAAATACCATAACTTAAGCCCTTTAACAATTCCATAACCTAATTCTTTGGCCAACATACCTTTTTGAGCATTTTTCGGTTGTTAAAACCCGAATAAAGGCAAATGAACAAACTATATTTAGACATATCAAAATAATTCCAAACTTTACCTGTGATCTTAACATAAAATATAGGGTTCTAAACCAAATTTCATACTTTTTCAAGAAGTTTAACTATTTTTTTTAAAAAAAAGCCAATAAACGGTAATAAATTCACCAAATATTCTCCGTTTTTCGAAGATCCCTAATGCCCCTGAAAAGTTTCATAGTCTAACAAAAATCACGTCACAATCTAAGCATAAACGATAATTTGGTTTAATACCTTTGCGGTTTTTCCGAAAGTTTTGGTCGTTTTCTCGCCTCTCCGGGTTCTTGTTTCTCAAGTTAGTATATCTACAGGTCATATACCACAAAACCAAGCATCCAACATCAATCAACAAGCCTCGTTACTTAGGGTTTCGGTTAACGTTTCAAACATAACTTTTACACCATAAAAACGTAATATAAACATTCTAATCCGTGTTTTTGGCCCATAAACCATATGTTCCTGGTTTGTAATCATCTTTAAGATTAACACATGTTTTTAGGTGATTTTAAGAGATTTTTGATGGTTAAAAATGTTTTATACTAATTAAAACATGTTTTTATGATTAAAACTAGTTAAAAATGAGATTAAACTTGTTAATTCAAAACCATACCTTAAAGGTTATGCTAGGAAAATGGAAGAACATAGGTGTTTGGTATGGTGTTTTGGTATAACATGTGAAATGGATCGAAGAATGAAGATATTTTAACCAAAATATCTAAGGGTGAGTGTGTGTGTATATATGGTGTCAACAAGAAAAAAAGGGGGGACCATGTGCCCCTCCTGTTGGTGCATGTTTTGTAACAGATGATCTTTTGTGTTTGTTAGAATTGAGAGCAACGGTCAAAGGGGAGTCTGTTGGTGCATTTTGTGACCGTCGCTATGCAATTCTGATCAGCGGATACGATGTACGAAGTTAGGACAACTTCGCCATAGGCGAAGTTAGAACAACTTCGCCATAGGCGAAGTTGTAACAACTTCGCCTTAGGTGAAGCTGTAACAACTTCGCCTACAGGCCCATGCCCGTGAAGTTGTTTATATATATATATATATAAATATATATATGTGTCTTGGTTAGGTTTGAGGATCCAGAAAGTTAGAGAGTTTTGTGTTACAGTTCAATTGTCTAGAGAGAAACCGAGAGGGAGAGTCGTGTGGGACGGCCCGAGGTAGAGCTCACCTCGGGTCTGCCGTGTCTTTGTTTTCGTGTTTGGTATGTAACGAGTTATGATTATTATATGAAAGGATCTGCAGATTCGTTTATCCCGTTCTTGTGTTTGTTCGTGTGTTTATGTATGTGTAACCTTGTTCTTCGTCTTCTACACCAATAAACGAGTCTAGGAGGATTCCGCACTCCTAGACCTCGTACAGATCTCGTATCGATCAGCGACGCCCCGGGGGGACTTAAGTTTTAAGCGAAGTTATCCACAACTTCGCCTACAGTGCTGTTTGAAAATAAATTTTTGATTTTCGGATTTCTTTGAGTTTTGAGAAAGATGTCTTCGATAAACATTACTGAATTAGTAAAGATGGAAGTAGAAGCTGGTTCGGCTACAAAGGCACCTAAGATGCTTAAGAAAACTGATTATGTAGCGTGGAAAGATCGTTTTGAACAATATGTCAAGTATCAAGATGCCAAGATGTGGGTGTGTATACAAGATGGTTACATTCCACCTACTGCTAAGTATGAAGGTCGTGATCAAATCAAGAAATACAAAGAGATGGAAGAAGAGGAGAAGAAAATGTATGAGGCAGAAAGCAAAGCTCATGTAGAAATTACAATGGCTCTTCCACAAGAGATACTTCACACCTTCCGAAAGTATAAAACTGCTAGAGAGCTTTGGGAAGCACTTGAGAACCGGTTTGAGGGCAATGTGGGAATTCGTGCCTTGAAAATTAAACTTCTAAAAACCCAATTCTCGGTCTTCAAGTATCTGAAAAATGAATCACTTGATGATATCATCACTAGATATTATCATCTGATGACTGAACTCAGCAACTATTCAATTGCTTACAAAGAAGATGAGATAGTTGAAAAGCTTCTTGATGCTCTCCCACCAAAATGGGAGATGTATACTGTGTTGATGAGAGAAGATAAAGACTTTGCTGACTATGACCTGGAGACAGCAGTTAACAAGCTAAGAACGTTTGAACTGAACATGGTACGAAAAGAGACACCTACCGATCAGGTTCAAGATCCGGGTATGTATGGTGCAAAGATTAACTCAGGAGCAAGTTCGAAAACGGAATCATCTGCTTATTACTCTAAGGGAGAGTCAGGCGCGAACTCAACACACGAAGGACATGTATCTCTCAACATGAACGGTGATGTGTGCTTTGTAGCTGGAGGGTCAAATGCTTCTCAACCTCAAGCGACCTAGAGTAGTTATTCCCCAAGTGTTTCAAACAACAACTACTAGAAGATGCCCATGAGTGTCAAATCTGCTGAACAGCAGTTTGCTCTCTATGCATCTTTTATTGCTTCGTATGAGAACTACATTCAGGGTAAGATCGTTGATCCTGCAGTTTTGGATGAAGACTATGACCAGATCGATGCTGATGATCTGGAGGAGATGGATCTGCAGTGGCAGATGGCTATGATTGTCAGAAGGGTGAAGAGGTTCATGAAGAAGACTGGCAGGAAGTTTGTCGGAGAGAGGCCAGGGTTTGATAAGTCGAAGGTACGCTGTTACAACTGTCAGCAGAATGGCCACTTTGCAAAAGAATGCAAAAATGAACGTGTAGAACGCAGTCAAAACAGATCTACACAGCATAGTGGTAGTGGTAATGACTATAGAGCCATGATTTCCAGACAGAATGAGGAGTATAACTGGAATCTGCATGTTGAAGAAGTATTTGAACAGGCCAATTTGGCAAAAATCGAAACTGCAGATAGTGAGAAAGGAACTGGCGAAAATGAAGCTTATATGGCAGATGTGGCAGACCAGCTCTCCGAGGTAAGTACCAAACTCCCTTGTACTAATTGTGAACATCTGTCTGAACAACTGACAACTCTAACTGATCAGTTTGTTAGTTTGGATGCGCAATATAAAACTTTAAAAGAAGATCATCATTTCACTAAAGCTAGAGAAAATAGTTACAAAGTAAAAATTAAAGCTAGTGAAACAGATATTAAAAGTCTTAAAGCAAAGCTTGCTGAAAAAATTAAAGTGATTGATCTTAGCTATGAAGTTCTAGAAGAGAAAACCAAACTAATAGCTGAAAGGGAAAAACAGATAGCTGATCACCAGGTAAAAGTGGTGGAACTTAACAGGAAACTTGAACAATTCAGAAATTCCTCCTCTATACTTGATCACCTCGTTAGTGATCAAGGTTTCCCAAAAAGGGGAGGAATTGGTTATCATGAAGTTCCACCACCTTTCAATCATAATTACACTTATGACCCTAGTAATCAGAAATCTGTTGATGTTGACTATGGTTAGACAGTTCCAGTTCAAGTTACTACTAAAGAACCAGAAATTAGTAAGCCTGTTGCAAGTATTAAGATTTCTGCTCCGAGTCCTGTCTCATCTAACTCAGACAAGTCCTCTGAGTCGTGTGAGACAAAACAAGAGGAAGTGTTACCAAAAAGTGGAGAAAAAAATAAAACACCTGAAAAGAAGTCTCCACTAAACCCGTATGTCCCACCATATGTGAGACAAACGGGCAGTAATACAGCCTCAACATCTAAGACAACTTTTGATAAGAAAGTTGAAAACAGGTGTTGTTTTAGATGTAATCAACAAGGACATCTTGTTGCTGATTGCCCTCTGAAGCAGAGATTCAGAGGTGTGAGGCCTTCGAGAACTGAGAATAGAACTAACGATAATGTTAAAACTGAAAACCCATCAAAATTCAGAAATTGGTCTAATTCAGGTTTTCAAAGAAAAGGATCTCAGTTTTTCACTGCTAACAACCAAACCATAACTAATAATTCATTTAATTCAAGACGGTTTGGATGGCCTCATAGACAATCCACAAGAAGGTATCCTGTTAGGACTCACAGAAATCATTATAATACTAACTTTGGACAGCCAAGGTACGGAATGTATCGACCCAAGACCAATCGGTCTTGGGTCCCCAGATTTTAATCATCTGCTTTAATTGTGCAGGAACAGTTGAACAGGGCTGCCAACAATCAATGGGTTGTGGATAGCGGCTGTTCCCGGCACATGACGGGTAACAAGAAATTGTTACACGACTTGAAACCTGTTCAAGGAGGAAGGGTGAGTTTCGCAGGAGAGAGCGGTGGAAGGATTACAGGAATAGGGACGGTGTCGAATGGAAAGATGACTTTGGAGAAAGTAAACTTTGTTGAAGAACTGAAGCACAATCTGCTGAGTGTTTCGCAGATTTGTGACAAAGACTACACCGTACATTTTACAAAGAATGAAGCGATTGTGTTGTATCCTGGTTTTAAGATACCAGAAGATTGGATTGTTATGAAGGCTCCATGAGTGAAGAATACGTATATCATGGATATGAGATCGACTGAGATGACCACAGAAGAATCGTGTCTTCTGTCAAAAGCGACTGAATCGGAGTCCGAGTTGTGGCATAGGAGAATGGGGCACATTCATCTTCGGAAAATGAACTACCTTGTCAAAAATGGGCTTGTGCTGGGTGTTCCCTTGAATAATTTCAACTTTGAAGACAAATGTTTATCATGCAAAAAGGGAAAGCAACAAAAGAAATCCCATCTCACCAAGAAGGTCAATTCAATTGTCAGTACCCTAGAATTACTTCACATGGATCTCTTCGGTCCTGTGAATGTAAGAAGTCTAGGAGGAACATCTTACTGCTTGGTGATCACTGATGATTTCTCACGATATTCCTGGGTATATTTCCTGAAGTCAAAGGATGAAACAGTGCAGATGGTAAAGAATTTGATTACCAAGGTTGAGAATATCATGGGGAAACGGGTTAAATTCATCAGGAGTGACAATGGAACTGAGTTCAAGAACTACGAGATGGAGATCTTCTGCTTACAGAAGGGGATAGAACACCAATACAACGCACAGTATACACCGCAACAAAATGGAGTGGCTGAGAGGAAGAACAGAACCTTAATTGAAGGAGCCAGAACCATGCTGGCTGATTCGAAACTTCCCGTGGTGTTCTGGGCTGAAGCTGTTGCAACAGCCTGTTATATCCTTAATAGAGTTTTAACTGTTAAAAGATTAAATAAAACCTGTTATGAACTTATGCATGGGAGAAAACCCAACTTGAGTGGTTTTGAACCATTCGGGTCCCCATGTTCGATATTAAAGACCAATTCTAAATTTGGTGAAGTAGCCGACGAAGGAATCTTAGTCGGATACGTTGTTGGGACTCCCAACAGACGGGTCTTTAATACATCGAACAGCAAGGTTGAGGTGGTGTGTAACACTGATATCACAAGTTACAAATCACCAAAACCAAGCTCGGGACCCGCTGGGGTTTTCGACTATGATAGACTCTTTAAATCTTTTAACATACCTTATCTGGATTTTGCAGATGTTGAGGAAAGAATTGCTACGAAGATGATATGCGATGAGGAAGGCACTTTGGTGCAACGACCACAGTATGATGAATGTCAGCCTTCCTCGTCAAATGCTATCAATACCCCTGCTGCCTCTACTGAAGAGGAATTCATCAATCCGTTTCACTTTCAACATCAATCACCCACTGATGAGCTATCTTCAAACTTGGAAGATAATCTGAATGTCAGTTCGGTTTCGACTACGAGAATTCACAAAGATCATCCTTTGGAGAATGTAATAGGTGATCTGTCCGCCGGTGTACAAACAAGACAAAGCTTGAATGAGTACACCTGTGTTTACACAAGCATTAAAGAATCAGGCATAATCAACGAGTGCTTGTACACCTGCTTTATCAGCCAGATTGAACCAAAGAACTATCAAATGGCTCTTAAGGACAGCTCGTGGGTCGAAGCCATGCAAGAAGAGTTAGCTCAGTTTAAGAAAATGGAAATATGGAACTTGGTTGCAAAACCAAGGAATGTGCATGCGATAGGCACGAAATGGGTCTTCAAATGTAAGAGAGATGAGAAAGGGATTGTTATCAGGAACAAGGC
Source organism: Bidens hawaiensis (assembly GCF_021521415.1). NCBI lineage: Eukaryota > Viridiplantae > Streptophyta > Magnoliopsida > Asterales > Asteraceae > Bidens > Bidens hawaiensis. The sequence goes on along the minus strand of NW_027498339.1, from coordinate 89,084 downwards.
GAGGCTGGTTGTTAAAGGCTTTAATCAACAAGAGGGGATTGATTACAATGAGGTGTTTGCTCCTGTAGCAAGATTGGAAGCCATTCGTTTGTTTTTGGCATTTGCTGCTCATAAGGAGATGAAGGTTTTTCAGTTGGATGTGAAGAGTGCATTCCTAAACGGTAAAGTCGACGAGGTTGTGTAAGTTGAGCAACCTCCGGGTTTTCCTGACCCTGACTTTCCTGATCACGTGTACAAGCTAAGTAAAGCGCTGTATGGACTACATCAGGCACCTCGTGCCTGGTATTCAACTTTATCAGATTACTTGCTTGAGAATGAGTTTGAAAGAGGTAAAATTGATAGCACATTGTTCTTCAAGAGAAAGGGTAGCGACTTCCTACTGGTGCAAGTCTACGTGGACGACATTATCTTTGCTGCAACAAAGGTCGCCATGTGTCAGGAGTTTGAGGCCGTCATGAAGAAGAGATTTGAAATGAGTGCTATGGGTGAACTTTCTTTTTAGGATTGCAGGTTGATCAGAAGAAAGACGGGATGTTCATTCATCAGACGAAGTATGTCCATGATGTTCTCAAACGCTTCAAGATGGAGGACAGCACTCCATATGATACTCCAGTCTGCGTCAATCACAAATTGGGTGCCGATTCAGACAACGATGCAGACGTGGACCCAACCCAATATCGGGCTATTATAGGTTCTTTAATGTATTTAACTGCTTCTAGGCCTGATATAATGTTTGTTGTTTGTCTTTGTGCACGCTTTCAGGCAAACCCAAAAGAATCTCATTTGAAGGGTGCGAAGAGGATACTGCGGTATCTCAAAGGCAAGCCGAAGCTGGGGTTGTGGTACTCGAGAGGTGGAGACTTGGAGCTAGTCGCTTACACAGATTCTGATTATGGAGGGTGCAATCAGAGTCGGAAGTCTACAACTGGTGGATGTCAGTTTCTTGGTGGCAGACTAGTGTCGTGGCAATGCAAGAAGCAGACCTCAGTCGCAATTTCAACCTGTGAAGCAGAATACATGGCAGCATCCAACTGTTGCTCCCAGGTTCTTTGGATTCAACAACAGTTGCGCGATTATGGTCTGAATTTCTCACTTACTCCTATTTGCATTGATAACACTGCTGCTATCTCAGTAACTAACAATCCCGTGAAGCACAGTAAAACTAAACATATTGACATACGTCATCATTTTATACGGGATTGTGCTGAGAAGAAACTGATTGAGCTCGAAAAGGTTGACACGTTAGATAATTTCGCTGACTTGTTCACGAAAGCGTTTGACAAAACTAGATTTTAAAACCTTGTTGAGCTGAATGGGATGATCAATCCCGAGTAACCATGTCATATGTTTGTCTAAAAAAAAAAAAAAAAAAACGTCACTATCGCTTAGAATTATGTCGGTTTCCTTAGTTTGAAGGACATATCTTCGGATATGTTTGGTCCTCATTTCTACTTGTAGAATATGAGGATAGCCATTAACCAGATGACTGAAAGTGACCGGGGCGGTTTATGATGAGTTTTCATTCTTTCGCTGAAAATCAGTCGATCATACTTAGTTAGAAGGACACATACTAGTATGTGGTCGGTCCAGCTGATCCATTGGATCTTCGGGATAGCCGTTCACCTAAAGACTTTGATTTGTTCGGGGCGATTGATGTTAAAAATTTTTCTTTTCGGGAGATGAAATTATTTTTCAAGTCTACTACTTCGTAAGAAGTTGCTTTACTATGATTAACAGAAAATTGATCCAACCTTGGAAAATGATAGATATACTGATTCTATGTGCTTAACTAGTGAAGTTATTAGGCCTAAAAGACTTTAGAACAGTCATTGTATGTCATGGTAGCTTTTTATGGTGCGTAAAAGTAGAAGTGATACTAACTAAATCTACTCGATTTTATGTGGAAACTCCTTAAGAGTTGTGCATGTCTTCATACATATCTTTCCGAATGATAGGCAGAAAAGCGATTACCCAGTCATACACGAGCCCGTGAGTGTTCTGATTCCCGTGAAGATAGAGTGTCAAGACGCTGCAGTGATCCAGATTCGGGACTTGCAGTTATTTTCTACTTGAAGTTGTGTATATACATGTTAGATTAAAAAAAAATGTGTGTATTCTAGAGTTAACAATGTTAATGATTATCAATCAAGACGCAAGAAGTTGAACGGGAAGCAGAGTCTAAGATCGAAGAGTAATTACTACTTAATCAGACACTACGGGTCAAGGTCAATTCGAGGTGACTTGGGGAAAGCCAAATACGCCTTGAGAATAGATAGGAGGCATCATAATCTCTGAGTTGTTGCCCACTTAAGTTTTGAGCTTAATTGAACCTAACTCGTATCACAGAAACGATGAAAACCATTTTAAGTAGATTACCTACTTACAACCTGTTTTCTTTATGTCATAATACAGCTGAACACGGATCTGTGTGACAGTCACGAAATTAGTATGATTCCTGTTCGGATCTTTTCTAAAACATGGTAGTCCCTGTCGAGACTGAAATTTGATCCCGTGTACTTTAATTTTTCAAATTTTTGTTACTTTTGTAATTGTTTGATTTTATACCTGGTTACTTGGTCTTGATCGTATCATTTAACGCTTTAAAGGATGTTTTTAAAACTTTATTGATAATTGTTAAAAGTATAGGGGTTTGTTTTGTAAATACAGGCGAACTTGTTTATAACTTCGCCTGGAATAAGCGAAGTTATCAATAACTTCGTCTGTACTAACTTTGACCCTATATAAAGGAATTTAAAGGTCAAACAGTTTCATTATTTCAAAATATCAGCGAACTTATCCTCTGAAACTTAAGCGAAGTTATCGATCAGTTTTTATCGATCTTCTGTGTTTTTGTTACTTCGATTCTAATCAGATTAAAGGTGTGTAGGGTTTATAGTATCGTATAATCAATGTTTTGAGGTTGATCATCGGTCGTTTCGACTCGATTATCGACCTCGTCTTTCAAAACCTTAAACACCCGATTTCAAACTTGTTTTTACGTGATAGTAAACTACTTGAACGTCTAAAACTTCATAAAATCATGTATTTCGGAGTCCTCGATCTCCGAAATCATCATCTACACGTCGTTCAAAATCCCTAACTGTTGCCGATTCAAATTCGGCGAAGTTACAATTTAGGCGAAGTTATCCGTAACTTCGCCTGAGGTTTAACTTCGCCTGATTATTGATTTTGAAACAGTTTATGAGGCGATGTTGTGATTAGGCGAAGTTATCAGTAACTTCGCCTGGACCATGTTACTTATCTATTATCAGACGAAGTTCAAGTTGAAGCGAAGTTGTTTCCCAACTTTGCCTCACCTTTAACTTCACCTATACAGAATTGATCACAACTTCGCTCATGGTAATAGGCGAACTTGTGATTCGCTTTGACGTTTATCTAACTTAACCTGTTTGTTGCAGATATGGCTGCTGTTGCTGGAGCAGGTGGTGCAGGCGGTGATGACGGAGGTGATCACCAGAGACAGTTCTTCCCGGGTCACAACATGTACATAACATTGGACCCGGAGGCGAGCGGAGTTGATGATTTCCGCGAAATCATCACATTTCTTTTACGATCGAGGATATTCCACGCGATAACAACAACTCTGCCAATATCCTTGCCCAATATTGAGGATTTCTGGCAGACAGTGGAATACGACTGTAGAGTCGAGCCCCCGGTGATACGCGCAACAGTCAACAATCAGATTGTTCAGTTCTCTTCTGAACAAATCCGGGCGGCTTTACGATTTGGGAACGAGACAAGGGATGACCCAACAGAGTTTGTAGCTCCTTTCCGTGATGGAGCGTTTTTAAGGATGGGATACTCTGGTCCCTTGGGGGATACGCAGAGGAGGAAAGGCTTTCTACTTGACCAGTGGCGCTTTCTCATGCATGTTATGATCGTTTGCATGTCAGGGAGAAAAGCGGGCACTGATGGCATGGGCGCGACCATGCAGTCAGCGATGACTGCTCTGACATATAACAAGCGATTCAGCTTTAGTCAGATGGTCTTTTATGAGATTGATCGTCAACGAAGAGCGATGGCGCGTGAGCGATTCATCATGTATCCAAGATTCCTTCAAATGATCTTGAATCATGTTGCTCCAACGCTTCCTCAGCACCGTCCGATCCGATACGTTGAGAGTGTGAACAAACGGATCTTCGCCCAATGTAGATCCTCCAGTGCGAGGAGCAAACCTGAGCTCCGTCCTCGACATACTCCACTCTTTGGGTACTTGATCAACCCGGGGTATGTGCCTGCTCGAGGGGACGAGTTTAGGGACCCGGCACCACAACAGGCAGGAGCACCTCAAGCTATACATGCTGCTTCTGTTGTGTCACCGGAGGAGAACGTGGACCTTGATGCAGAATTTGGTGGTCAAGGCTTCTTTGATATGGATCGGGTGGATCCAGAGGAGAACGTACAAGTACCGGTTGAACGTGCTTCGACTGTGAATGTTACTAGGACAGCTGCTACGGTGGCTGGTTCTGATTCTGATGATGAAGTGGCAGAGGCCAGAAGGATTATGGTGACTCGAGAAAGACTACATGGGAAGAGAAAGAGAACTGTTGATGACAGCGAGTCTGATTATGAGGAAGAGGTACAACAGTTGATCCGGAGGTCAAGAAGGGAACGGATAGGTGCAGGATCAGGAGCCGGTGAGAGCTCTAGGGTGGTACGTTTCACTCCACCAGCACTATCCGGTATGACAATGATTCCCTCATCACTACAGGTTACAAGGCCAAGCGCTACGGGTGTTCCCGTGGTGGCTACCTCGTCTTCTTTTGGCCTCCCACCCACTACTTTCCAACTTTCGACTCCAGAGATCGTTTCTTTGCCGCCTCCGACCGTTACTCCATCGGAGGTCGTGGCCCAATTTATAGAGTCGACTGTTGTGGCCACTGCAGGGCTATCGGTGACGATACCACCTGCGGTTACGTCTATTTCTACTTCTGAGGTCCCGGTGACATCGGAAATCCCTCCTCAGTACACTCAAGATATATCACATATGAGGTTCGATTTCGATGCAACCCTATTAGATTCTAAACGAATAGCAGCACTGGAACGGGTCGTGGCAGAGCAGTCAAGGATTAATCTTATCCAGACCCAGGCTATTCAGCGCCTAGTTACAGAGAATCAGATACAGTCGTCGCTCCTGGTACAACATGGAAAAATCATAGATGCTTTCAAAGAGTTCTTGGCATCTCAGGGGGAGACGAGCTATAAAGGCGACGAGTTGAGGACCAAGAGACGAAATGATAGAGACGATGATCCCAATGCATCAAAAGATGCAGGTGGTGAGTTGCCAAGAACTGATCAAGCTCTTGGAACTTCCACAACTCAGGGGGAGTCGACATCTGCAGCTGGTGGTGATGATGTGGTGGTGGTGGACGTAGAGGAGATGGATGATGTTTTGGTTGGTGATGATGATGTACTACCGAGTGATGTGATAGAGAAAATTGGTGAAGAGATTGTGATTGATACAGAGATAGAAGAGGGAGAGATAGTAGAGGAGAACGTGGAGCATGAGATACCGCAAGTCGAGAACGTAGATATGAGTCAACAGATTGGGAATGATGAGTCTGAATGGGAAGAGCAGCCTAGATGGAAGGAAGGCTATGCTCAGTGGCTCGTCAAAACGAAGAAACCGGCGGTCCCTACAATGTTTAAGAAGAGTTACAACATTAAAGGTTATGCTGAAGCGAAGAAAGGGATTATATGCTGGATATATGATGAGCAGTTGAGGCTCTTCGTGATTAAAAGGTATGACGGTGTTCAGTACTTTAGAAGGATGTTAAGATCGTTGAATACACTGCCAGAATGTGAAGTGAAAGACTTAGCCAGATTGGGATTGATAAACAGAAGTGACGATAATATGGCTAGAGTCATTGGGAAAATTGTGTGGAAAGAGAGTATAAAAGAGAAGAAATTTGAGCTGTTGAAGCCACAAAAGGGAAAGCTTGTTGAAGACAAGGATAGAGGTTTGAGAGCTGATGGAAAGCCTTGGATGGTCATGAAGTATAAACCGATCCGGTGTTTGAAAGAAGTACCGATGAAGCTAATGCCCAAGGATGTGCTTAAAGACCTGAAGTGGTGGTTTGTAGATTGTGAGACAGCTGAGGCATTGATGGAATACGAAGATGAACAAGAGCTGCTTAGAGTGTACGATCCGATGCACTTGGTAAACTTATCGCAAGCTGATTTGCAGGTGTTGAATGACAAGAAGATATTTTATATTCCTGCTTGGAAAGACGAATCGAGGAAATATCAAAGAGTTGTCTCGGTTTGTGTTCGAGAAGGAGTGCATGCTTGAAGATAGAAGATTGAAGATTACAAGACACGTGTTTGAAGCTAAAGAGATGAAGCTACTGCCAAGGGGGAGTCTGTTGGTGCATGATGTCAGTAGTTTAGTGTCGAGTGTCTGTAATCGTGTTAGTTAGATTTGAGTTTGTATGTAAGCGAAGTTACTAACAAGTTCCCTGATATAGGCGAACTTGTTAGACAAGCGAAGTTAGTGACAACTTCGCCTGAACATGCCATGCGAAGTTGTCGTGATTATATATACTAGGTTACGGCTTAGATAAAAAAACAGATTAACAGTTTGTGTATTCGAGTCAGAGAGTTTTGTATCCGGTGATCATTGTATCACGTGTTTACGGTTGGAATACAACGTGTGTTTGTTTATCGTATCGTGTGTTAGCTCGTATTGTTTTCTATACTCGTAACGTCTTGCGTAGGGATTCCGCACCTACGTAGTACGCGATATCTCGTGTAGATCCGGCTGGGAACCTACACCTCCTTTTGCCCACTTGCCTCGTTTTGCATGCCCGAAGTCCAATCTCGGTTCCAAGTTTAGTTCAAATTCGGTTTTTCGCGAAAAAAATAGTTCGGGATTAACAAATAGTGCAAAAATGAGTGTTTTTCGACTCAATTTTGTATAATAAGAAAAACATACTAACTCAATGTATAATTCCAAAATATTTTCACGGATTGCTTATAACATCTTATATAAATGTTATATAAGTCTTTTTCGGCTTGATCGATGATGCAATGCTTGTTTTGGTATTAACAATCGCGTTTAAGTTCATAGCGTATTGTTAAACGAAACCTTTTTCGCTTAAATGGTTTTATACGTACTGGGGTCTTAATATCAACATGTTAGCCACTATAATGTATATATCACTCATATATGACCCCTCAGTATATATACGGGTCATAATCAATATCGGTCAGTTACTCGTTTAATCGCTTCAATCTAACCAATTTATCGTTTTCTCGCTACATAGTGAATAAGGTGTACATCGTTTTGTCATGAATGTCACAGAGTGATTGCCCGAGTTAAGAAAGGCAATTTTGGTTCACTAAATCTAGTGTTAATAGGTTTGTTTTGCAAACGTGACACCCGGAGTCACGAGGATGTCAACATAATGTGTTCGGAGGTTTAAACTAGTCCGGGGATTTCACAATACTGGGAACACGAGGCATGTTCCGGACATAGTTACAAAGGGCTATTAGATTTTGAAGACCATGATTCTCTCTATAAAATTATATCCTGGAAATTGTTTGCGAATTATGGTGAGCGATGATGGTTTTCGGTGTATCTCTGAAACTGGTAGATTGCCCAAGCCGATTGAGACAAAGGACGGGTCGTCGATGAAGAGGGTTAACTGTCCTTTCAGGTAACTGATGAAGAGGGTCGCTTCAACTAGTGGAATATGGTGGATTGCTGAAGTCTTAGCTTGTTAATGGAAATTGAACGCCTAGAAGACTTATTTATTGAAGGTTACTGAGTTACTGGTGATGGGTTGCTTTGTGCTTGAATGGAGAGTTGGATTATTCGCAAGACGTTAAACGGAAGATTAATAAATTTTGGTGAAGGCCTTTTTGGGTCTATTTTAGTTTAGGGTGTAAGTGAAGTATTAATCACATTAATACTTAGGATATATGTTAAAATAGTTTATCATGTAATAATTATTAAGTAGAAGGTCCATAACTATAAATAATATAATTAGAACTGTTTAGGCAGTTAGGGTTTATTACAGTTGTTGACAAAAACCGTTTGATATAACGACTCAACAACTATAAATACGACCTTCTGATTATTGTAGAAACTAAGTTCGTTTATTAGTAAATTCCATTCATTATGAATTGTTGTGATTTATGTTCCCAAAAATCACCAATTATTGTGGCTTCTTTGATTACCAACAATTGGTAAAGAGCCCTTTTGACGATTCGATCCAATCAAAGAAGAAATCGGAATCCGCAATATAGAAGATGAATTTCCCTGATGAAATCGAGATTAATGCGTGATATCAGAAGTATGAAAGTCGAACAAGGCAATATTCCAATCAAAACCTATGACCGTAGAAAGAAACGTGAAGAAGCGATCTATGATTCCCAAGAGATGGAATCTGGACAATCGAGTGTCTACAATTCCGGCCAGATGAGGGCCGATAATGGATATGATGAAAGCCATGGTGTTCACCCAGAATGGGTGTTTATCGCATCACCACATGTGACATTCGTGACAAAACCAGGTATACCTTACATGTGACATTCGCATCACCACATGTAACGGGTAAACGATTAACCGTGTATTACGTAACGAGCAAACGATTAACCGAGTGATAATGATTATGACCCGGGCATATGGGGGGGCATATATAAGTGATATATGTATAATAGCAACTAATATATTAATATTAAAGCCTTAGTATGTGGAAAACTACTTAAACGGAAAAATTTTCGTTTAACGATAAAATATGAAATTAAACGCGACTGATAGTATCAAAACAAGCGTTGTATCATCCGTCAAGATGAAAAAGACTTATGACACTTATATAAGATGTTTTTAAGCAACTTACGAAAATATTTTGGATTTTCACATCCAAATTGTATGTTTTTATTAATTTGCAAAATTTAGCCGAAAAGCACTCGCTTTTGCGTTTTTATCGCATACGAACAATATTTCTTAAAAAAAACTGAACCTACGTTTAAAATTGGCCCGAACTATTTTTCTCACGCGAAACGAGGAAAAGAAGAAAAAATGTGGGGGCTATAAAATATCTATCAAGGGGGGCCCACCCCTTTGTTTTCCTTCTTTAATAAGTCTTCCCAAATCCCCAAGTTAGATATTTTAACACAATTATCTAGTGATCCAGACCTTTATCATCAAAACTCAGCCAAAAACATGAGGTAAACACATGGTTTTGATATGTATCTTAGACTTTTTTTATGCTAAGTATGTGTAATAATCTGTATCTTAGACTTTTTTTGATGAAAAGGTCGGATTAGAAGGTTGAAAACGCGTTTTTACGGATTGAAAACTCGATTTAGAACCTTTACCGAAAACATATTACAAGGCTTAATTATTGATGTTACATGCTTGGTATTGTGGTACATGATCTTTAGATATAATCTAGCTAACCAAGAACCCGAAAACACAAGAAAACAGCTTAATCAACCGGAAAACACAAAGGTATTAACCGAAACACTCGTTTAGGGGTTGTTTGGGCTTAGATTATGACGTGCATATCGTTAGCACATTAAATTTTTTCAAGGAGATCAGGGATTATATGAATGAGTCCCTTTTCAAATTTGAGAATTTTTCGATAAGCGGAGAAGTTTTGGCGATTTTATTACTGTTTATTGATGATTTATTATGAAAAATAGCTAAACAACTTGAACAATTATGAAATTTTGTGGAGAAATCAGATGACCCAGTATAAGATCACACATAAAATTTGGAGTCCATTGGAGAATCCAAGCTATGATTTCTGGATTCTTGTTTAATCGATTTTTAACGTTCGATTAAAGCTCAAAAGGGTATTTTAGTCAAACAGTTAAGTTTTGGAATTTTATAGAAAGGTTTTTAATATATATTGACTATTCAGAAGAATAATTAGATTTTTCCGATTTCATTTGTATAAACGGACGAATTATTGGTTAAACATAACATATAAAATTAATTTTAATAAATAAATAAGTAAGTTTAATAATGCTGAAAATATTTTTATAAACATCTACACTTATTAATTAAAAGTGTATGCTTTTTTGTAATTTAATTATGTTCAGATAAAAAGTTGTGCTAATTTAAAAGTTAAACAAATATAGTTCTGAACCTGCCGGGATATCAAAACAACAAGAGTGGACAAATATCATAGTTTTGGATAAATTTAGCAAAATCGAACTTTTTAAGAAAATTTCGGACAATTCAGGCGAATTGTGCGCGTTTTCTACAACCTAGTCCATATAAATACCCTATAGCGAATCCGGACATATAAACCCTTATTTTCTTTTTATAGATTGATTCATTTGATCAAATAGTATGTTTACTCAACTTTGTGTGATCTGGCCTATTTTCGAAATGCTTAAATGACCAACTTGGCTAGGCGCATACAACGATGAAACTAAGCCTAAACCGATTTTAAATATTAGACATGTTACAACGTTACAATCTAAGACTACTGGTGTGTTCTTGGCGAAACAGCTATACCCAGACTAGATATACATCCCAATTCAATTCAGAGGCTATACTAATATTAATAGTACAATACCTAGTATAGGAATCGAACTATAATCGAGACGTACTAGCTATAGAAGTGTATTGCTGACACTATCACGATAATATGAGTTTCATGACCCCTCTTTTTAAATTGTTTTACGAAAATTTGGGGTGAAAAACATGTTTATATCTATCTATCTATCTATCTATCTATCTGGAAACACATTATGATCTGAATTATCTAAGTACTAACACTTGAAAAGTCCCCACAAACACGAATGATTAACTATGAGCCAGTGGCATGTGAATAGTACTATTGATTTGACAAACCCAATTGATGTCGGCGCGGATGCCGAGACAATTACACAATTGCACATGACCATATAATTATACATACACGCTATGTGGTGTTAGGCATAGCTACTTGGGGGCATGTCGTGGGCAATAGAGGCCAATGGGATGACTTAGGCAGTGGAGGCCACGTGGTATGAATGCACTGTCAAGGATTCACTCGTGGCTTAGTATAATTACATCACATACATACATATCATGATTACTATGGATACACATATCTGATTTCGTTTAAACTTGTGAAACTCGCCAACTATTCGTAGTTGACCATTTTTAAGATGAATAAAATGCTTGTATGCTATGTGCTCGAGTTGTGAATAGTACCATTGCAGATAGATAGATACAAGTGTGCTAGTAAGGAATAAAGCAGATAATGTGAAACATTTAGTTTGTAACCGGAGTTAGAATAATGTAATATGATGTAAATTAGTTTGTTAATGTTTCTTTATAAACAATGTGGTTGATACCATATGTGTCTATTGCATTCGCATTTTACGCTTCTGCTATTGCTAGTCGGGGTGTGACATCACATGCAGAAGATATAGATGAAAATGTTCAATTGAAGACATAAATTGAAGCACAGTTTGAAGGTTTAATAGTTGGTGATGATCGTCTCCTCAATAAGAATGGCAGAAGGTTGGCGAAGCAACAGGGAAAGCGATTAAGGAAAAAGTTTAAACGAATGAAGGTTGTTGGAAAACAGATTCATGATGAACCAGAATTCTTTGCCCAAAATGAAAAGGTATTTTTGAATTGTTATAAGTGTAACAAATCAGAACACTTTTATTGCCCATCTGATCAGTACCAAAACACAGTGTGTTTTAATTTAAACGAAACCAAAGAGGTTTTACTTTCTAGAACAGATCATGAAACAAGGGAGAACGTTCGAGTGATGAACACCTAATATCACACTCATATGTGTGGTAATCAGGCTTTGTTTGTATGGATGAAAAAGGGTTTGGGGGTAAACACCAACCGAGAAAAGAAAAACACTTATTTTATATGGGGAACGGGAGTCAAGAGATGTGCTGGTAATCTAAATGTAAGAAATACAATGATTAAAGTGTATTACATTCCAATCTTAGACAAGATTGTGTTAAGCTTGGAACATTTGATTAAACAGGGATTCAAGGTGGAAGTTAAGGGAAATTTGTGTCACATGGGATGGGATAATGATGACAACATGCAGGTAGAGAACTCGAACGTGCCGGTAGGGTTCAATGAAGAAGGAAAAAGGAGCATCTATTGAAGAATATTATGTAGCCCTAGATTTGCAGACAAGGCAAATCCGAAACATTGAACGAGCAGTCACCAATCACTCGAGCATATCATCTTTGAATGATTGCATGACCTTCCTCAACACCTTGCATATATATAACCTTATTCACAAGTACAATGACGAATTTAGATATGCATTTAAGGATCTTGTGGAATGGTATCATAGGTACACCTCAGATCTTAATTAGAAAGACCCATTCCACCGTACATGAGTGATGGCACCGAAACAGATCTTTATGATCTACATATGATGACTTTGCTGAATGGAGGATATATAGAAGCGACTATCAACAACACTTGGAGAAACATTGCAATGGACATTGGATGTGAAGTGACCATGAAGTATGAAGTGAAAGCCGTGTATCTCCACTACCTTGAAGGTATTGAGTGGTGTTATTATATATTAAAGACAAATGGCCTGAAGGAAGAAAAACCGGGAACGTCAACAGTTCCACCCGGTTTCAAGTAAAGAGGGCATCCAAGTGAATATCCATTGAATACCTAAGCAATGTTTTGAAACCCAGACCGGACCAGCCAATTCGACCGGTCCGACCGAGACCCGGTAGGCAAGCCGGTCCGGTTAACATATACAATCCGTTTTCTAACAACCCGGTTGGGTTTGGCGGTTTGCGGTCCCACCGAAACCGGTGAACCGTCGGTTGAACAGGTAAAACCTTTTTTTTATTAAATTAAAAAGTTTTTCTCGCGCCTGGACTCGAACCCAGGAGCCTTTCGAGATGAAATGCTTAACAAACATCCACCAACCAACCTTAATTTATGGATATTTATTTGAAATATAATTCCTATATAGTGAATAAACATTATAAATGGACATGAAAGTTGCTTAATATTTTTTTCTATATACATACATATATATACACATTTATATATATATATATTTGAATTATTTATGAACTCATCCGGGTCAAACACCAGTCCGCTCTCCCAGATCAGTCCGACCTTTGACCTGGTAAGGCATTTGGGCCGTGTCTGAAAACATTGGACCTAAGTATTATGTGATTAAGGGGGACAATGAAGTACTAATCACATTAATACTTAGGTTATATGTTAATATAGTTTATCATGTAATGATTATTAATTAGAATGGCCAGAGCTGTAAATAATATAGTTAGACCCGTTTAGGCAGTTAGGGTTTATGATGTTTGTTGATAAAACCGTATTATATAACGGTTAAGCAACTATAAATACGACCTCCTAATTATTGTAAATTCTCAATTCATTTATTAATAAATTTTATTCATTGTGAATTGTTGTTCAATTCCTATTGTTATTTATGTTCCCATAAGTCACCAAAGATTGTGGCTTCTTTAATTACCAACGGTAAGACCTGTTTGATTTTCTTGTTCCCTAAGGGCGTGTTCGTTTCCCGGAATTCAATGGAATTGGACGGAATGGGATTTTAAATCCCATAGATTCTTGTGTTCGTTTCACTATTAATTAGAATTGGAATGGAAAGAGAATCTCATCAAATCCCATTTTGATAGGATTTTAAAATCCCACCAAAACATAAAGGAATGTTAGGGAATTGTTATAAACCTAACACAAAAGCCCTCTTTCATATTATCATCTTCACCAACCCCTCTCTCCACCACCATGCTCCACCGCCATTATCTACCATCGTGAACCATCATCGTCCTCCTCCACCGTTGAACCGTCATCGTTCTCCTCCACCGTGAACCACCGTCTTGCTCGTCTACTTCCACCGTCGTTCTTCTCCATCATCGTTCTCCTCCACTACAGGTTAGGCTTTTGTATTAATATATATTATTAATACATATTATTGTTTGCTGTTACTATTATTATTATTATTATTATTATTATTATTATTTTGTTCGGTGATGTTACTGTTGCGATTGGGGCCTTGGGGGTTGAAAGCTGATTATTATTATTATTATTATTATTATTATTATTGTTTGCTATTATTATTATTTTTATTATTATTATTATTGAACAGTGATTTTGCTGATTGTAGATTTATTATTATTATTATTATTATTATTATTATTATTATACTTTAATTTATGTTTTTGTTTAAGTTCTTGTTTAATCTTTGATACTTTTTAAAGGGTTATCAAAAGTTTTTAAATTTTTAACTATTTTTAACAAATATCCATTGCACACCAACTGTTTGATTAAGTGCTTCAACCAGATTTGTTATGACGTGTTATTGTGTGACAAGCATAAAAACATATATATTTGTTTTTTATTATTTTCCTTAAAATTTTTTAGTAGTTCTAGATTTTTTATACTAGTTTTAATGTTTTTTGAATTATTTTTAACTTTTTTTTATATATATTTAATATATTTTTTAGTTTTTTTTAATTATTTTGTTGTTTGTTTTTAAATAAATTTTCAATTTTTAAGTTAATTTTATATTTATATAGTTAATTTTATATTTATATTTTTAATTTTTTTAAATTATCATTTTTTTGTTAATTTATCACTTATATGTTAGTAGATTGAAGGGAGATGAATAGAATAGAGAAGATTCCAATTCCAATAACATATTAACCAACCAAACACAAGATAGGGATTTTTAAACATTCCATTTCATTCCAATTCCAATTCAAATTTCAATTCCAATTCCAATTCTTTAAAAAAAATTCCATGAAACGAACACGCTCTAAGTTAGAGCCTCATAGGCTTCTATATAGACATATCTATTGTAATTACAGTATCTCGTACTATGTTGAGCAATAAAGCATAAACCCTAGTTGTAGCCTATGGATCTAGGTCGCCTTGACCGAATCACGTGAATCCCATTTTCCTGATTTACTTTTCATTTGTTTGTGTGATCGTTTATTTTCGTTGCGTACTTGTTGTGTTTGATACCTAACGAAAATGTTGAAGAATATATACAGTGGAGAAGAGCCCATGCAAAAAGAGAAAGCTTTGCAACTCAACTAATGGTAATGTGAAAGACAATGATAGCTATGCGTAAACTAGATATATAAAGCCTAGTTTAGGAGATTATGCTGGAAGTATATATTAAACTGTACTTTATATTGTATATCATGTACTTATGTCACATTATTAGTTAACCTAAGAGCATCCACAACAAGGATCAAATTCCTAGGTTTGGATACATGTGTCATCTACAAACTTGAGGAGATACAAACTTTATTGTTGTGGACTGAAAGTTTGTTTACAAAGTTTGCATACACAAACTTCATCCAAACCACATAGGGGATAAAGGGTGGGGCCCTACTCTTACAACCACACACACGTATATATATATATATTGACATGTATATGTATATTGTATTATTATAATATTATTTGATAAGGTTTGTGTGTGTGGTGGGGGTGTTGTTTAAAAATATTATGTTTTTAAGAAAAATTTGAAATATGATGTGACGTTGATATGGCAGTTTGTAAAGATTTGTTGTTGAAGATGCTTTAAGTATAGGTAGTTAAGTTGGTTAATGACAGGTTAATTTCATCTAATCATACCACCAGAAGGGGTGTGATGCCTCTCTTGGTGTCGGTTTATTTAGTATATACATGGCCATGTATCGTAAGACATTTGTGTGAAAAGATTCTATGTTAGTCTCCATTGTACATTCTCTCTTGTTCTAACAAAATCTCCAAAACCAAGAATCAAACACAAAGTCATTCATCATCATTATTCTATTCAAGATTGAGAAATAACAAAAAGTTAACCTTGTTTAGACACTCACTTTGGTTTGAAGAGTAACATAATGTTCAAATCTGTTTGCTCTTAATCCTTTTTATTCTGATTGCTATTATAAGGTATCCAATATTTGTATAATATATATATTTTAGCAAATTCAAGAATATTCTAATAACTAATTTATAGATATGTTGATTTGATGTGATAAAAGTCAGTCACATGATTTGACGTTTTAACTATGTGTTCTCTTTTTTGGATAATATTTTTACACAAAAAATTAACTATAAAAAACTATTTGCTATTGTTTTAACCAACACTTACTCAACCCATTTTTCTCTCCTAGGTGAAATTTAATCTATCCTGTCACTTTCAAAGGCTGAAGAGTTAGGTCCCAGCAGAGCCCAGTTGGACCCGCAAGACTCACCTTGAACAGGGACGTCTGCGCGATGACCAACTGCTCCAGCAGGACCCACCATGCTCAAAGAACCTTACGCGCAGTACGCCAGCTGTACCCGCAGGGAAAGCCTCCCAATGGTGAAGTACCCCGCCTGTTCCCGCAGCTGCGGATACAAGCCATCAGGGAAGGCTACCCGCACTAACAGCAAGGCTACACGCACAAGGCATTCGTTACTTCAGTTGTCACATGAAGAAATGAGCAAGGCGGGAACACTCCCGCCTAAATGAGCCAGTCCGTATGCTTCTGGAAGGTCTTTCGTACTATACCTACTAAGGTATGGGCGGAACAGACAGTTTGACCAAAGCAGCCCATGAACTAATCACAGGGTGACAGCTCACCGACAACAATACGAGGAGGAGCACCCTCTAGTACTGTTTGTCACTATTAGCCGCTGCCTACTCACCAACCCTCATGATGGGACGTGCGCAGCCTACAGTTGGTGGAACAGTATACAGCCGACCTTATTACTGTTGGCCGTAACCTATCCACCAACCAGCATGGCCTGTGCATAGTCCACTGTTGGTAGAACAGGAATACTATTCAGCCGGCTATACCTGCTTGGAAACCTACATTCGGCTATAAATACTCCAACACCTTGGAATGGGAAGGACATCATCTGTTATCTCAATCTTATCTAGCAATCTCTTAATATACACTTATATTCAGAGCAATCTAGTCTGATTCTCACGCCGGAGGGTGGTCACAAGGAGGAACCCCCCCCCCTTCTCAGTGACGAGCTTACAGTGTCTGTTTTGCAGGTCCCCTGAAGAACAACCTTCTCTGCTGGACCTCATTCGTGGGAAACATTATTTAACCCCCAGATTATCTATAATCTGCCTGTGGGTTCACTTAGTGTTTCTTCATTGGCGCCATCCGTGCATAAAAGCTAGAACTATTTTAGTTTTTTCAAAATTTCTGAAGAAATGGTTAACGTTACTCCGGTCCAAAGGCCAGTAACCGACCAAGAAACCCCGGTAACCACAACCCCAGCAACTGGGGGGAACACCGGCGGTTATACAAATCTTACGAACACTACCCCGACTACCCAAGTCGGGGCAAGTGCAGTAAATATTCCACTGGGGTTCACTGATGCCCAGTTGGAAAAACGACCGAGGGCCCCTCGCCAAACACTAGATCAAGTGAAGGCGTGGGCCGAAGCACGTCAAAGAGAATTCCAAGCTGAATTGGATGAACGCTTGCGTTCAGTTCAACAGGCTGACGAATTCGGCAGTACTCACCAACAGCTCAACATGAACAGCGAGTGCGAGTACTCAGACGAGGAGAGAGAGGAATCCGACACCGACGCAAACCCTCGCCATAAGGCGAAAGGGAAGCGTAAGGAAACGGACTCCCAGCCAAAAAGGAATTTTGGGGAAGCTTTTAAACCAACAAATGCGGAGAGAAACCCGCGTGACTTCTCAAAAACCTTTAGGCCAACTGCTACAAATGCAGGAAAGTCAAAGTTTGCAAGGGACATTGCGGAAGCAATCGCCCCGAGAAGTGCCAAACAAATGTCTAACATTGGCACTTATGATGGTCTATCCGACCCAGACGACCATTTGAACAGGTTCATTGCGGGGGCTACCGTCAGCAACTGGACGGAACCCACGTGGTGCTACATGTTCCAGATGACTCTGGTCGGAGCGGCCAGGGCATGGTTCGATCGTTTACCGGTCCACCACATATATGACTGGGCGGACTTTCAGAACAAGTTCAGCCAGCACTTCAGCCAACAGAGGAAGTACACTGAAAAACAGTGGACGATCCTCAACTGCGTGAGAGAGGAGGATGAATCTTTACTAGACTTCATCACCCGCTTCAACTCCAAAAAGCTGAGTCTCGGCAACGTAAGTGAAGATCTGGTTCGCGCCGCTTTCATCCAAGGCGCCGAATACCCAGAACTTATCCGCACATTGACGGGTAAGGATGGCATGCCATCAACATGGGATGCCATCATGACGGCGGCAAAGCGCTTTGCCGAGACGGAAAAGCAACTGGGAAGGGATCTTCCCCAGAGTACACACCTCTACACGCAGAGGACAAGAGAGAACAATGTCCGGATCGCCCGGCAAAACAAAAAAAGGAAGCTAGGTATCTGGCAGTCAAGGGTAAACTTTGACACCTCATCCAGCTCTCGCCCTCTTGTTGGCGGAAGAAATCACACACACCCTTCAAGCCAAAAGCACCGGTGGACGCCACTCACCAAAAGCGTCACGGAGATATTTGCCACTGAAAAGCTACCGTGGCCAAAAGCTCCAGTGATCCGGCACCGACCTAATGCGGATCAGAGCAAATCCTGTGACTTCCACGGGACAAAAGGTCATGGTACGGAAGAGTGTACATCCTTGAAAGATATTGTTGAAGCATTCGTCAAGGATGGAAGATTGGCACACCTGGTGGCATCAATCAAGAAGGGAGGACGGAACGACAACCGGTACCGGGGCAACGGACGAAAGCCCGTTGACATCAGCATCAACATGGTTCATGGCAACATCAGAGGAAGAAAAAGGCGAACGCCAGAACCATGCGCATGGAAGGAAGCTGAGGTGCGCTTCCCGCGAGTGCCAGGAGGACCCAGCAAAGAAGGCCCTATCGTCATAAAAAGCCAGCTGGGGCACTACATCACTTCTCGCACTCTTGCTGACAACGGCGCCTCGTCAACGGTGATGTACAGGCAGTTCTTCGACAAGCTAGATGACGAAGACAATGAGCGCCTGGAAACGATCTGCGCCTCGATGGAAGGGTTTGATGGCAGCACAAGCACCTCCCTGGGTATCCTATCTTTCCCCGTCACTCTTACAGATGGAAAACACTCCCGCACAGAAGATGTGGACTTTGTCGTGATGAGGAAGCCACACCACACGTACGACATTCTCTTCGGGAGAGACGGGATGGCAAGATTCAACGCCGTGGTATCCTCAGTCCACGGCATGATGGGATGGCCAACAGCTGAGGGTGTAGCGATGATAACCGGCATTCCCCAGGTATGCATCGCATCTGTCTCATCTAAACCCAAACCAAAGATGGCTAAACCAACCATCACCGAACCAGAAAGATGGGCCTTCAATGGCAAGTACCCTGACCAGGCCGTAACCATTGGCCCAACAATTGTTGATCCCACACGCACCTTACTTAAGCGCTTATTACAAAGGAACGCCGACATCTTCGCGTGGACACCAGCTGACATGACTGGTGTATCCCGGAGTAAGGCAGAGCATAAGCTCAAATGCGATCCGGCTGTCACACCGATCGTACAAAAGCGCAGAGTAATGGGGCCACAACAAACTAACGCGTGTAGAACCCAAGTCAAGGAACTTCTTGACGCAGACATCTTACGCGTTAGTAGATATCAAACTTGGGTTGCAAATCCCGTTATGGTACCGAAGAATGACAAACAATGGCGCATGTGCATAGATTTCAAGGATTTGAACAAAGCATGCCCCAAAGATTGTTATCCGTTACCTGAAATTGATCTTAAGGTGGATTCGTTGGCACCATTCCGCCTTAAATGCTTCCTGGACGCGTATAAGGGGTACCATCAAATCCACATGGCCGTTGATGATCAGGACAAAACCGCTTTTTCGGACGCCCGATGGCACATTTTGTTATCAAATGATGCCATTCGGACTTAAGAATGCCGGGTCCACATACCAACGCCTGATGGACAAAGAGTTTCATTCCCAAATTGGGAGGAACTTGGAAGTCTACATGGATGACTTGGTCATCAAAAGCCCTGACCCAGAAGCGATGTTGAAAGACATCGAAGAAACTTTCAACACGCTCAGGAAGATAAACATGAAGCTCAACCCGAGCAAGTGTGCCTTTGGAGCGGAAGAAGGGAAGTTCTTGGGGGTCATCGTCACTAAAGATGGCTTCAGAGCGAACCCTGAAAAGGTCGAAGCCATTATCAAAATGGAATCACCTACTACCATCAAACAGGCCCAGACACTGAACGGACGACTAGTGGCACTTAATCGCTTTTTGGCAAACCACGCGGATAAGTCGTTTCCCTTCGTGTCAACGTTGAGAAACTGTTTGAAAAAAACGCACTTCCGCTGGACACCAGAAGCGGAAGCAGCTTTTCAGGAGATTCGGTCACGCTTGATCGAACTCCCAACACTCACAGCACCAGAAGCGGGAGAGGAGTTAATCCTATACCTTTCCGCAACTGATAGAGCAACCGGGGCAGTCCTGCTAGTAGAGCGAAAAGGCATCCAGATGCCAATCTATTATGTCAGCCGTATCCTAACAGACGTAGAAACCCGGTACTCTACCCTCGAAAAATTAGTCTTAGCACTTTTACACGCCTCACGCAGGTTAAGACGATATTTCCAGGGTCACCCAATCACCATCCTCTCCAACTTCAAACTTGCAAACGTTCTAGGCAAACCCGAGTTATCGGGACGCCTAGCCAAATGGGCAATTGAGTTGGGAGAATACGCGATAAAGTATAAGCCAAGACCAGCCATAAAGGGCCAGGTTCTGGCCGACTTTATTGCAGAAGTGCCTGCATCACGGGAAAAAGAGTGCCAGGAAGAGGCTCAACCCTCTCTAGCACAAGACATCAATGATGTCTGGCGACTCTACACTGATGGGGCAGCCAATAACGAGGGTTCAGGCGCAGGGCTAAAGCTAACCAACCCAGCAGGCCAAGAATACACCTACGCTATTCGATTGGATTTTCCAAGTACGAATAACGAAGCCGAGTATGAGGCATTCCTGGCTGGGCTGAGAATTGCGCGTAAGATGGGAGTGAAAAACTTGGAAGCCCACGTGGATTCCATGTTAGTTGCCAATCAAATCAACGGGACGTACACGGCCGTGAACGACACAATGGCCCTGTACCTCGCACAAGCAAAATCCCTTATGCGCGATTTCAATGACTGCAAAGTCATACACGTCAAGCGAAGTGAAAACAAATCTGCGGATGCGTTAAGCAAGCTTGCTTCATTAGCCTTTACCCACCTAGGAAAGGATATCCGCATTGAACTCCTCGAGACACCTTCGGTCCCGCACAAGGAAATTTGTGTCATCCAAACCGGCACGGAAACGTGGATGACACCAATAATAAAATACCTTGCGACAGGTACACTACCGGAGTCCAAAACACAGGCAAGAAAACTACGCTGTAAGGCACTGAATTATCAACTCGTCAATGACATCCTTTACAGACGTAACTTTCTTGGCCCACTCTTAAGATGCGTGGACAACCAAGATGCTGACTACCTCCTAAGGGAAGTACACGAAGGCATCTGTGGAGTACACGCAGGTCCCCGCGCTGTTGTAGCCAAGCTAAACAACGCGGGATACTTTTGGCCGGGGATGCATACGGATGCACTGGCATACATCAGAAAATGCAGGTCTTGCCAGCTTTACGCACCCAACACGCACCACCCGAAGAATGAACTTGTTCCAGTCACTTCTTCATGGCCATTTCAGAAGTGGGCCATCGATGTGACAGGCCCATTTCCTACAGCAGCAGGAAACGTTCAGTTCCTAGTGGTAGCCATCGACTACTTCACCAAGTGGATAGAAGCAAAACCTTTAGCCCAAACAACCGCGAAACATATCAAAAAATTTATTTGGGAATTTATTATTTGTCGTTTTGGACTTCCACAGAATTTGGTGAGCGATAACGGCACCAACTTTGCTGACAAGAAGCTACAACAGTGGCTAAAAGAACTTCAAATCACCCACACCTTTACCTCAGTGGCACACCCGCAAGGTAATGGTGAGGTGGAAAGAGCAAATAAGAGCATCGTCGAAGGCATCAAGAAGAGACTATTGGAATACAGATCCGGCTGGGTGGACGAGCTTCTGCACGTCCTTTGGGCAAACAGAACGCTGAAGAAGGCCAGTACGGGAGAAACCCCGTTCAGCCTCACTTATGGCACTGAAGCCATGGTCCCGGTCGAAATTGGTCTACCCTCACCAAGGGTCTTGATTCAACCAGAAGACAATGATGCGGAAAGACGGTTGGATCTTAAGCTAACCGAGGAACGCAGAGACTTAGCCGCAGTGCGTGAAGAGAACTACAAACGACAAATGCAAAAGTACTACAACACGCGGGTAAAACTCTGCAACTTCAATATAGGAGACTACATACTGCGTAACAACGAGGCTTCAAACCAAGAGCGTCCGGGAAAGCTGGCCCCGGTCTGGGAAGGGCCATACATTATCAAAGAAGTCCTGGGAAAGGGCGCATACCGGCTCGAAAGGCTCGATGGCACTCCCATCCCAAGAACATGGAATGGAGCTCAATTACGCAAATGTTATATGTAGATCAATTCCAAAACTTGTAAAGAAAAGGCCTAGAGCCACTTCTAATGGAAATGATTCTCCTTTCATAATGTGTTTACCTTTATACTTATGAACTTCCCACTGGTGCCGGTATTCACCGCATAAATGGGGGAAGAAGTAAGTGGTTACGTGTGGAAGGCGGCAAAACCCGCATAAACACAATGTTAAAAATAAGGGAAACCTACACGCAGGTCAGATGTAAGTAAAGTTTAGCCATCCTTGTAAGTGCAAGTGACGGTCTTACCCGCACAATCACGAACAAGGAAGCAAAACTTCAACCTATCATCTATCACGTTCAAAGGTTATCCTAAAAAAAAAAAAAAAAAAAAAAAAAAAAAAAAAAAAA
The DNA here is from genome assembly GCF_021521415.1 of Bidens hawaiensis. NCBI lineage: Eukaryota > Viridiplantae > Streptophyta > Magnoliopsida > Asterales > Asteraceae > Bidens > Bidens hawaiensis. Next base: position 66,193 of record NW_027498339.1, on the reverse strand, counting down.
AAAGGATAAGGAAAACCTACACGCAGGTCAGATATGGGTAAAGTTTAGCCATCCTACTAAGTGCAAGTGACGGTCATACCCGCACAATCACGAAAGAGGAAGCAAAACTTCACACCTATTATCTACCACGTTCAAAGGTTAACTTATCCTCAAAGATGAGGAAAACCTACACGCAGGTCAGATATGGGTAAAGTTTAGCCATCCTACTAAGTGCAAGTGACGGTCATACCCGCACAATCACGAAAGAGGAAACAAAACTTCACACCTATTATCTACCACGTTCAAAGGTTAACTTATCCTCAAAGATGAGGAAAACCTACACGCAGGTCAGATGGTAAAGTTTAGCCATCCTACTACGTGCAAGTGACGGTCCTACCCGCACAATCACGGAAGAGGAAGCAAAACTTCACACCTATCTACCACGTTCAAAGGTTAACTTATTCTAAACACTTGGAAAATTGCTAAATTAAACTAAAGTATGTGAGTCATATAACGTTTATAAAGCAAGGAATCCAATGAAACAAGCGGTCTTAGCCGCACAAAGATTTACATTTCATAAATATTCGTTACAAGAATGGCCGGGTAACTACCCGCCTACAAGAAAGTAAATCTATACAAACTAAATCTATCCTAGCAGCGGGAAGGGATCTTCAGGATCAGGCTTCAGGGCCACTTCCACTTGGACCAGCGCCGTCAGTAGAGCGTGGCTGTTCAAGGAAAGCCTTAAGGATAGCTAGCCCATCATCAGCAGCAGCAACTTCATTCACCTTCTCCACCACCGGATGCGGGAAGGCAGCATACTGATTCACTGCTTGGTCGTAAATAGCTTCAGTATCCACATTATACAAAGGGAAGTTGGAAGGCGGGACGCCTTTCTCAACGAACCCTAGACCAAGCAGGAAGCCGACCCGTTCCCCATCCTCGTGAGAAGCGTTGAGGGCTGCGCTCATAGCATCGTCGTAAGATGTCTCTGAGAAGACCCGATGCACAACCTACATAAGAAAATATACAAGTGTCAACACCCTATTTACAAAGAAAGGCGTGAAGACATGAAGATAGACTTACCTGAGACAACGCTTCTCGAAGAAGCCATTCCTTGGCAACCAGAGCCTCTTGGAGGGCAGCTTAAGCTTCGTTACGGGCGCGTTCGGCTTCATTCTTGTTGAGGTTGGCAAGCAACACTTCTTTAGCCGTAGCCTCTTCGACGCCCTTTAGCTTACGCTCGGTATGGTCAAGCACCCCCCTCTGGTCCAAGATTTCTTGAAGCTTCTTAGCATCCTCCATCGCCAAGGCATCATGAACCTGCTGGAGAGCCTCTAATTTGGCTTTAAGTTCTTCATTCTTCACGCGCAGAGGCTCAGCAACAGCTTCAGCCTTGGTGGCCCTCTCGGTTGCGTTCCTCGCAGTTTCCTTAGCCAGCCGAAGCTGTTCATTAACAGCTTGGGCAGCCTTGGAACGGGCCTCGAGTCGTGCCTGAACCTCAACCTCAAGGGCCTTGAAGGCCTTTTCCTTTTCCGCAGCTATAGCGGAAAGCCTTTGGTTCTCCTCCCGGATGGCCCGCGCCTGAGCAACTTCTTTAAGGCAAGCTGCTTTTAACTTGTCGTTTTCACGACAAAGCAGCTCGACGCGCGGCTGCATCCGAGCAAGGAGAACCCGAAGCTCATTGGTTAGCCTACCCTCCTGGTAGCTAGCCATGGCTTCCCCCAACGCACCACTAGGAGCAGCGTGACGAGCCCATTCCACGCACTCCACAGGGGTACGAAGGGTTGTTCCTCGGCGAATGTTCCATCGTGGAACATACACTTCATTGGAATCCGACACTGCAAAAAAAAAAAAAGCAGTTAGGAAAAGATGATAAAAAATATATGTAGAAAAATGGGCCAAAAGAACCCTACGCACCTGTAGGGTCAATTACAGGCCGATAGCCGCCGAACCCATCACCTGAACCCAATGGAAATCCATCCAAGAGGTCAGGCAGATGGGAAGGTGGCGGAGAGATGCGAGAAGCCCCACGCGTACCTGATGGACCGGCCGTCGTTGCCGATGGTGGGGGCATGGTTGCAGCCGCCGTGGTCGCCACCGCGGTCGCTGCCGCAGAATCCGCAGCAATAGTTACCGCCGGCTCTGTGAAGGATGCTGTAAAAATCGCACTCACAGCCGGCGGTGACGTCATCTCGGCTGGAACAGTCGGCTCAAAGGAGTGAGCAACTGATCCAGCGGAAGCAGGCGCAGGCGCCTGGGTCGATGCCTCAGGTAGGCTGACCAAGCCTACCGTCATTGGCGGAGAGGTACTACTAGGCGCTTCACCCTGGAATGCGCCAACATCCACACCTGCGTAAAGAAGAAAAGTGTTAAAACAGATTAAGCTATGAAGATAAAAGCTAAAGGAAAGTTGTACTTACGGGTTTTCTTGAGCCTAAAGGTACGGAGAGGCGGGGACGGACCCGATGGAGCCGGCCTCTTTGCGCCGGTCACCGTCGTCTTCTTTGGCTCTCCGGAGGTGACAGTCACAACCTCCGGAGCTGTGGTCTTACCACCACCGGGATTCCCCGCCACCTCTTCGCTCTCGGTCTCCGAATCAGACCGAGGCGCTGGATCGGCAGTGGAGGCCTTCTCCTTCCCCTTCCCGCCGGCAGCCTTCTTCTTCCGTACCAACGGAGGACCATCTGCGGATTCCTCATCAGAACATACGATTAGAGGAATTCCAGCAGAGGTTTCAGCATTGAGGGGTCGAGGGGCGAAGAGCGCCTTACCTGGCCGACGGGCGCTAAGGATCTCATGGCCTAGCGGATAGACCTCCACGAACCGATCCGCCGTTTGTTCTAGGATGGGCAACTCGTTCTCATCTAGAGCGCGAGTACCCATCCGTGCGGGACCGTCAGCCTCCCGCGGGTTCAGGAGCGACTGCAGGTCGTTCCCCTCTGAAATAAACAGGAAAAAAGTTAGAAGAAATTCAAAATCAACAAAAGGGAAAAAGGCATACCGTAAGGAACAGAGTTCGAACCGTATTCGAGGACGATCGGAATCTTGCGCGCATCAGCCTCCTTCCACACCCGGCTCATCCCCAGCATCACCATCCCGGACTCCGCAAACCGGTAAACCGGAGATTGGACCCGAGATATCTTGGCAAACCATTCCGCCTCCTGGTAGCTGGAGGCGTGAAGGCTGGGAAGTGCCTGCCCGTTCTTGAATTTCATGGCAATGGGGATGGCACGGGCGGATATGAAGAAAAACTCCCTCTTCCACGCGCGAAGACTGCGCTCGGTCGCACAGATCTTTAAACCCTTAATCCGGGTTGTCAACGTGTACCACCCCTGGATGCACCTCCAAGTGTAGAAGGTCATCAGGCGGTCAACATAGGGCTCAACGCCCAGTATCCGGCACACCCACTCAAAATGGCGAATCTTGGCGATCGCCATGGGGTGCAACTCGGTCAAATGAACACCATGCCTCTCAAGGACACGGTAAACAAACTTTGTCAATGGGAACCTAAGATTCCCATAGACAAAGAATGCGCATAAACCCCAATCTTGCCTCGGGGGGCATCGTACACGGTCTGATGGGGTTCAGGAAACTCAGGCTCGAGAGACTCGAGCATGAACTTCCTGACAACATACCGGTACAGATCGCTAGGAAGAGCACACTGGCACTCGCCAGCAGTACTCCTGTCGTCAGCTGTAGAATCGATATCACGAGACATCTTGTAAAAGAAGAAAACGATTTCGGGAGAATGCTTGCCTGAAAAGGATAAGTATTCGCCGGAAATCGCAAAGAAGATGAAGAAGAGTGAAAGTGTGGATTACAAATAACCCTCTCCCCCTTTATATACTAATCGCAATTAATGCGATGAAATTAATGCGGAAGAGAGAGAAAACGAAGGTGCAATGAAACTATGACACGTGGCAAAAAGCAAGCTGGCAACAGCTGTTGACAGGACGCACACCATTAATTTCGCGGCCACGCGCCCGAAAAATAGCGCCCACGCGCCTGAAAAAGCGTCTGGAATGACCATGTACTGTCACGTCACCATAACTTCCTGCACGTCCTGACACAGTCAGAAGAAACCGTCGCACGACGTTTCAGATGTTTGGACTGTTCCTATCTTTCCACCAACTCTTCGAATTTCAAAAATTCAAAATTCAAAAAGATTCAAAAGTGAGCGGGAAAATACCCCTTACCTTGGCAACCAAGTAACCGTAAGACGGATGCGGGTACAGTGTTAAGGCAAAACCCTTCACATACCTAGCACCCGCAGGGAATTGAAGCCAAGAATAACTTGGAAACCAAGTAACCATCAGACGGATGCGGGTACAGTGTCAAGGCAAAACCCTTCACATACTTAGCACCCGCAGGGAATTGACGCCAGGAATACCTTGGAAGTAAAGTAACCGTAAGGCGAGTGCGGGTACAGTGTCAAGGCAAAACCCTTCACGTACTAAGCACTCTGCAGGGAATTCAAACCAAGAAGGATCTTCTGGGCCACGCTTGCGGAAACGTGAATAACATTCCCGCACGACGGGAACGTCGAGAACTATATTGTTTGAAACTCCAAGATGGAATTGGTGGTTTTAACATAAATGATCACTATGTCGAAAACCACCAAAACCTCATGGAGAATCCACACAATTGGGACTCAACACTCCTGACGCGCGAGGAGGTTACAAACCTACCCGCTTCACGCCCAAAGATCAAGCAGAAAAGTCGGGAATTTCTGCGTGACATCAGGAAAACCGCGGGATGAATCACCACGGAAAACCGAAAAACTAAACCCTTTTCAAAACCCCTTGCTAAGTCCAAAAGTTCACCTCACTTATTAATAATTCATGAGAAGAACATTGGACTGGGGGGACTTGAAGAGGTAGGTCCCAGCAGAGCCCAGTTGGACCCGCAAGACTCACCTTGAACAGGGACGTCTGCGCGATGACCAACTGCTCCAGCAGGACCCACCATGCTCAAAGAACCTTACGCGCAGTACGCCAGCTGTACCCGCAGGGAAAGCCTCCCAATGGTGAAGTACCCCGCCTGTTCCCCGCAGCTGCGGATACATGCCATCAGGGAAGGCTACCAGCACTAACAGCAAGGCTACACGCACAAGGCATTCGTTACTTCAGTTGTCACATGAAGGAATGAGCAAGGCGGGAACACTCCCGCCTAAATGAGCCAGTCCGTATGCTTCTGGAAGGTCTTTCGTACTATACCTACTAAGGTATGGGCGGAACAGACAGTTTGAACAGAGCAGCCCATGAACTAATCATAGGGTGACAGCTCACCGACAACAATACGAGGAAGAGCACCCTCTAGTACTGTTTGTCACTATTAGCCGCTGCCTACTCACCAACCCTCATGATGGGACGTGCGCAGCCTACAGTTGGTGGAACAGTATACAGCCGACCTTATTACTGTTGGCCGTAACCTATCCACCAACCAGCATGGCCTGTGCATAGTCCACTGTTGGTAGAACAGGAATACTATTCAGCCGGCTATACCTGCTTGGAAACCTACCTTCGGCTATAAATACTCCAACACCTTGGAATGGGAAGGACATCATCTGTTATCTCAATCTTATCTAGCAATCTCTTAATATACACTTATATTCAGAGCAATCTAGTCTGATTCTCACGCCGGAGGGTGGTCACAAGGAGGAACCCCCCCCCCCCCCCCTTCTCAGTGACGAGCTTACGGTGTCTGTTTTGCAGGTCCCCTGAAGAACAACCTTCTCTGCTGGACCTCATTCGTGGAAAACATTATTTAACCCCCAGATTATCTATAATCTGCCTGTGGGTTCACTTAGTGTTTCTTCAAAGGCAAAGAGTTGAAGCATAAAATTTCAATTCCTAAATTATCCAATGGCCGAAAAAAGTATAATAATACCATCTGGAAGACACAATAGAATAAAAATTTGAATTACTTAACCATTCTGATCAAAATCAGAAGAAAAAAAGCTTCCTGCTAAAGTGAACAAAAAGAAATAAACTTAATTTGCTCTCATGAATGGACCTCAAGAGTTCCTTTGAATCTCTACTGGCTGCAGTACAGATTTTCCACTCTATGAAAAGACTTACTGGCTAATATATTATTAGCTGACCGAAAATTCAGTTAGAATAAAAGCCATCAAATTGATCATGAGGCGGTCTAAAGGAACGGAATTCTTGGAGCTGGGGGTTGCTTGTAGTGTTTTGAAGTTCTGGATGCATCCGCGACTGTGACAAGCTGACACCGTTTCCATGCCCGAATTGATCAAAAGGTGACGGTTCTTCAGGCCAACTCGACGACCAAGAACTTGTTGACAGAAGAGAGAAAGCAGCATTCCGAACATCTCCAGATAATATTGAATTTGATGTTGGATCCATACCTGTTACAGCAGTCAATATTGAGTTCAAGGATTCACATCATGTCTCTCAATTTCTTTTGTCAAAAAGACTAAAATACACTAGAGAAAAAAATATTACAGTAAGTAGTTAAGAGTTTATCATATAATCTTTATCAAAGATATGATTTGGTTAGCTTTCTTCTCAATTATATTCATTGTATTCTACCCGTAAAATTCATCAATCCTATATAGATATAAGTCGCATGCATACCAGTGTGATTCACGCTCCTAGGCGTAAACCTCTCAGAACTGAAGTTTAAGGCACCATTTGTTGGCAAGACACCAATTCCTCCACCTTTTATGAGACAGTCTTTCCCTTTGAAGCTGCAAGAACTTTGGGGTGGCGGTGAATCCAGACTCGGGACCGAGTCCCTATTAAGAAGAAAGTTCATGTTTGGTCTTCGATCTGTGGTTAAACCAACAAGGCTTAAAAAATCACTAAGAATGAAACAATACATTCGTCATATGCAAGCTAGCTAGTCCCATGCTAATGGATAGATTATTGGACATAGCAATATCATAAAGATTTGCGAATGACAATAAATACTGGTTAAAATTATTAGATAAAATATATTAGTTAGGGTTCATTAAGATTATCTGTACTGTAGTTAGAAGATATGATTTGATTAGTGAAATACCACAAATTGAAGATGGCATCCGTGTAGAGCTGAAATGGATGTCTTCTGACTGTGGCCTGCGTCGTCTTGCATTGTGTGCAGAAAGGCGTCTACGGCAACTACGCTTTTTATCATCAAACTCCGACAAATCCTGGAACCTGCAAGATTATATATTGTCATATATACATGTTGTACATGCTAGATTTTTTTGTGTTAAAAAGGCGATTAGTTAACATAGTTGTATTAAACATAAATTACCTGCTACACTGTTGACAAAACCGACGTTCCATTCCTGCTACAACGACTTTCGGGCTTTTAGAATGATTTGCACAAATTCTATGGCGGCGGTGGTAGTCTTTGGCTGATGCAAGATCAAGGTTGCATCCTTCCACTTGACAACGTGGGGACTGCGAATTTAGATAAGATGCTCTAGATCGCTTTACCAAGGGATTCGATGTAGGAAACAAAGTAACCGATGTTGTAGCCGTCTTTATATCATTACTGCTAGAACTGCTCATATGTCTTCCAAGCTTCAAACCAATCATTGCTTCACCTGATAACACTGAAGCTTCTTCCACCATATTAGAGAAGCTTCCATTTTCTCCTACCCAAGAATTCTCTTCTTTCTCCAAGAAATCTTTTGGTAGATCATCAAACCCTCCAAAAGTTTTGATTGTTTCTTTAGAAGACGAATCTACAGAAGCCGAAGCGGAGAAGGAGAAATTGGCGTTATCTACCACCACATTTTCTTGGCTAGAAAATGGCAAATTCTTGGGGACTTCCATCATGGCTAAATTCTCCCAATCCCATTCTGTGGGAGTATTCAAATTCCAGTCCATTTGAATAAACCTAAAGAAGCGTAAGGACGATAATAATCACGAGAATTAATCAAGCTCCATCCATTTTAAGCACTGAACCCAGTCTGTCATGTACGTACAAATTTATTTATGAACAAAAAAGGATACCAGAATAACATGATTAGTTGTAGCTTATTATAAAGTTATAATAACTATAAGAACAGAAAATATATAAACTAACCTTCATCTCAAGATCAAAGCAGTTAATTGTGTAAGCTTCTCCACAACGAAAAATAACTGTAGACGAAAAATAGATTAGGTCTAATATCCCAGCTTCAAAACAACATAAAAGAGATGGCTTCCTCCTGGGGCAAGAAGAGACCCACACAACATAACATATGTTGAAAACACCATATGAGAAAGCTAGCAATCATATAAAAACAGCACCAACAGACAGCAGTGTGCCCCACTCTTGCATTAAAGAAGTTGCTTTCGGCTCATTAGTCTCTCCATCAGTTTCATCACCCCAGGAAAACAACAAAGGCTGTACGGTACTCAATCGATCTTAGGTTAATTTGATTTTTGGATCAGTCGATAAATGTAAGTAAGTTATTGTTAGAAAGTAAACTTGATTTGGAGTTTTTAGTACGTCCATGTTATTTTTCCTGATCCAGTTAAGACTCTTAAATAGAATTAATAAATAGAAAATGTTGGAAGAATGATAAATTCATAGCTAGTTATTATTTAGCAAGTGTACCTCAACATCCAGAGGCATGCCAACTCTTTTGGTCAACAATAGTAATAAAAGAGAGTAAATGACCTTTTAATACTTCAATTATAAACATTCACTCTCCCACTAAATTAACTGTATATTAAGGGCGTGTAACTCAATGGTTTCAAGGATTTTGATTAGATGTAGATCTTCCAAATATTGAGGGTTAAAGTTTCAAAGTATATCACATCCCCCTCCTTAGTCCTTACCATTTTCTACCTGATAATTTAACTATAAATAAATTTTTTTAAAAAAAAAAAATTAAAGATACGGAAATAGTTGATAAATGAAATATGAACTCTCTCATAATAGTAAAAAAAAAAAGTGTAGTAAAAGAAAAATTAACATTAAGTAATTTACTATAACAAAATCCCTCACAATTGATTGTATGTATGTATATCAAATCACCAAAGATATACAAAAAGGTATGGAATTTAGCAATTCATAAGGACTTTTTGGGTGGCCCTCACTAGGTCAAAAAGTCTTGATACATCATGTCTCTTTTTGTGTGTAATTCATTCTGTCAGACTAGCCCATGTGGATTCTACAGTTGCCTGTATTGGCCAAGACAGATTAAACTAAGCACATGCTTTTGGATGGTTCTACTCATATTTACTTACCTTCATCTTCACCACCATTTTCTTTAACAGAATCACCATCAAACTTCCCATGATTTCTGCCCATATACTACAAATACTTGCATGCAAAAGCATAATCATAGTACTTCTGCACAACAACAAAAAATAATAACTTTTTTCACAGGACCATGTAAAGTTTTCTTGAAATTTTACTTTCCTTCTCTCTTCAATTATTTCTGTAAAGGCATGAAAATTTTATTTTGTATTCCTTTGTGATAATAATAACTACCTTATAAAGTTGGTTGTTGAATCAGCATTAAATCAAGAAACTTGATCCATGACTGGCATCGACCATCATTTTTCTTTGATGTAATTGATCGGTCCTTCATGCCATTTCGCTTTCTGCCAGCAGTTTAATGAACCCAACGAATAATTCAAAGCTTACATTTATTCACATCAATGCTAGCTAGCAAACAAATATCACCAATATATATGTTTCTTAGGACTTCTTAACACCGAGATTAAAGGATATAAACGTTAAATTCTAACGACCATTAGATGCGACCTGTCATTATCAATTGGTATTTATGTTAAGGAAGTATATTGTATTTTTTATTTTTTTTATGTCATTTTCTGATGTACGTTTCGTGTCTTCGACTTGTGTATATAATTGACATCATTCCGCTCTAGATATTATTATTATTATTATTATTATTATTATTATTATTATTTCATGTAAGCAATAGAAAACATGATAAATACTAAACCTATGAACCTGTTACAGCATGAAAAGTAGTAATCTCAGCCGAGTATGATGTAGTCGACATGTTTGTCATCTTGATCGAGTTCCCCTTTAAGATGTATAGTTAAGGATTGTGTTAGAGCTCTTGATAGGAACCCGGTTTATGAGAGAGGAGGCACACAAAATTGTTATGTGTGTGTGATTAGGTAATGATGTTAATATTTATCTCTCTTTAGATAAACAAAAGGGAAAACCCTTAATTAGTTAATTATAGGTAATATGGTCCATCAACAATTACCAAACTAATATATAATAAGATATAGTTAATATTTTGATATATTATAATATAATGGTCATATATAAATATATATTATAATATATTATTCTTACATTCTCCCACTTGGCCGAGTAATCATTTATTATGAGTATTAGATAAGCCTGATCATGAGTTAACACTCATTTTAGCTTTAAACTAAAACTGGAGCAGAGAAATACAATCACTGAATTGAACATCAGCTCAAGACCACCATTAATTATACTGCAATCCTTTTTAAAACCTAATTAGTTTTGATCAAAATTTCAAGTAAGCCCTTCAAAACGTTTGATTTGTATATTCATTCGTCTATATGTCATAATGCATGCAGAACAAATTAAGAGACGTACAAAATCAAAATTGAGGAAAAATTATAATTAGTCATTCATAGTATGATATGCAATTCTACATGGTCATTAGTTGTGACATCCGTGGCAAAACCGAGTACACCTTAGTACTTACAAACTCGAATAAGCATTTAACCGCTTATTGCGTAACGAACAAACAAATAACCAAACGGGTCTGGTTATGGTCCGGATATCCCAGGGTGCCATCTATAAGTGATATATGATCTATGCAAGCTAAAATATTAGTAATATGGCCTTAGTTCGATAGCAAACAAAACGAGGTACACTATATTCATTACGTAACAAGTAAACGATAAATTGGTTAATTCGTAGTGCTTAAACGAGTAACCGACCGATACTAATTATGACCCGTATACATACTGAGGGGTCATATACGAGTTATATATATGTTATAGAGGCTAACATATTGATATTTAGGCCCCAGTACGTTTAAAACTCTTTAAACGAAAAAGGTTTCGTTTATCGATACGCTATAAGCTTAAACGCAATCGTTAATATCAAAACAAGCATTGTAGCATCCGTTAAGCCGAAAAAGACTTATAAAACACTTATATGACATGTTCTAAGCAATCCGTGAAAATATTTTGGAATTTTACAACGAGTCAGTACGTTTTTCTTATTTTACAAAAATAAGCTGAAAAACACTCGTTTTTACGCTGTTTTCACACCCGAATTAATTTTCTTGCGAAAAACCGAACCCGAACTAAATTTGAAGTGGGCTTTTCATGTTTGGGCCTGTATAAATAGAGTAATGGGCCAAAACAGCCCATTATGGGCCTTTGCATAGTTCCGATCGGAACAGCCTACCAAACATCACATTTGTTTTTTTTATATAACTTAATCCTTAAGTCACTTTATTCATTTTAACTCTCAAACATTTGAAGTCCAAAGCAGCTCCCAACTTCTGCTCTACCAACTCTCTTTCAAAACTTTAGGTATCTTGATCATTTCATCATTTTTAACTTGATTTCATTAAGTATAATTAACATATAAACATGTTTTAGTTAGTTTTAAACATGTTTAACCATCCAAAAACCCTAAAAATCAAGTAAAACCATGTTTTGATGTTAAACATGTCTACAAACCAGGAACATATACTTTTTTGGTCAAAAACGCGGATTAGAACATGAATACAATGTTTTTACGGTTAGAAAGTTCGGTTTGAACCCAAAACCGAAACTCTAATATCAAGGCTGTTACATGGATGATTTATGCTTGGTTTGATGTTATATGACATGTAGATATACTGAGTTTGCAACCCGAGACCCGGAAAGTCGTTTAAGCTAGCAAAATTCATCGAAAACCGACAAGGTAAACCCGTAACACTCGTTTAGGGGCTGTTTAGTATTAGGTTGTGACGTGCTTGTTGTTAGCTTGTGAAAACTTGCAGGGACATTAGGAATCATATAAATGAGTCCCTGTTCAAATTTGGTAATTTTTCGATAAACGGAGAATATTTGGTGAATTTATTTCCGTTTATGAGCGTTTATTTGGGAAAAATAGCTAAACACATTGAAAAATTATGAAACTTGGTTTTGGAGTTTAATATGTGATGGTAAGATCACTGGTAAAGTTTGGGAATCATTGGAAATGTCTAAGTATGGTTTGTGCAATCATGGCTTAACCAAATTTTAACAGCTGAAAAACGCACAAAAAGGCATTTTGTCAAAAGGGTTAGTTTCTGGAAATTTTGCAGGGGCTATATAATAACATTGAGGCCATTTGTAAAAATTATTGGATTTTTCGGAGGTCGTTTGATATAAACGGGCCATTTATTACATGATTATAACCTATTAAATGAATTTTTATAAATAAATAAATAATCATAAAGTTTCTGAAAATATTTTTATAAAATTCTCCATGTCTTAATGTATTTTTACAAAAATTTACATAATTTATATATAAGTACATATTTAGTTATGATTAATCAAAGATTTAAATTATAATTGTTTTAACGAAACCGGCAGTTTTGTGTTTAACGGACTGACTGGTATGTCAAAATGTCAAAAGTGGTCAAATATCATGTTTTTGAATGATATTGATAAAAAAGAACTTTTTACGAGAATTCCGGAAAATTCGGGTGAATTATGCGCGTTTTGTATAATCAAACCCGTATGAAAACGGAAACAAACCTTGCGATCAAACCAGACACCGAAACCTTAAAATTCTTTCATAAATCAAATTATTTTATCAATCAATATATTTACTTAAGTTTTATGTGATCTTACCTAATCCCGAAACGTATAAACGATCAACTGAGCTAGGCTCAGGAAACGGTGACACTGAGCCAAATCCAGTTTTAAACATTTCATAGTATACAACGTCACAATCTAAGACTATGGTCATGTTCTGGGCTTAACAGCTATACCCAGATTATCTATACGGCCCGACTTAGCTTAAACACTGTACTAGTATTAACAATACGATACCGTTTATAGGAATCAGGCTATAAACGAGGCATCTGACTTACTGATACGTAATTTCTGTGCGAACTACGATAAGGTGAGTTTCATGACCCCACTCTTTAAACTATTTTACGGACTTTTGGGGTGGAAAGCATGGTTACACACGTTATCTATCTGAAAACGATTCAGGATATAAAATATCTGAACATTTATATATGAAAAGTCCCTACAAACATAATGATTGACTACGTGCTGATGAAAGATGATTATTATCGTTGATTGATATATTGAGCGGAGATAATACGAATTGCAAAACATAATGAAATTACACGTGACAACATGTTTATACAAACACATTGTGTAATGTTATACATAACTAATTTGGGAAACAACATGGTCTGTAATGGCCATGGGGATAACGTGGTCTATGATATTTATGGGGCTATTGTGGGCGGAAGGGTGGCCACAATAGTAACAAACTAAAGTTGAGTATGGCCTATGAGCCAAGTTCTGCTGCAACTTATAAACTAAAGTTGAGTATGGCCTATGAGCCAAGTTCTGCTGCAACTTACTAAACTAAAGTTGAGTATGGCCTATGAGCCAAGTTCTGCTGCAACTTAAAAACTAAAGTTGAGTATGGCCTATGAGCCAAGTTCTGCTGCAACTTATAAACTAAAGTTGAGTATGGCCTATGAGCCAAGTTCTGCTGCAACTTATTAAACGAACTAACTTGATTATGACATGAATGTTAAGAAAATAATGTGATTATGCGTATTGTGGGCGGATGGGGAGCTACAGTATTTGGTGATACGTGATAAATACTATATGTGTATATGTGTCTATATACATGCTATGTGATTAGCCGTAGGAAATACTATGTGTAGAATATACTAATTATTTGCGTGTACACTATATAATGTTTGATGTTAACGCGGAACCGTTGTGGGCGGAAGGGGGGCCATAGTGGTTGAGTTTATGTGGAACCGTTGTGGGAGGAAGGGGGTCCACAGTGGTTGGTTAAACACGGAAATTGGAAACAGGTAGTACGAACAAACAACCACGATTTTACCGAAATTTCAAATTTATATTATAAACTTACATGTGTGCATATGCACACACAAGGATATGGCTGTACATATTTATACAAATGTAAACACATATTTTTACATACGCGCGTACATACAAACTATGACTGTGTGGTACGCAGAACTGATTTCGTTAAACTTATGAAACTCACCAACTATTCGTAGTTGACCTATTTTAACATGCTTTTCAGGTAATCAGATATGAGAAGTAATTTCCTGTACGTTACGTGTCTGATTGGTGATTGATGTCATGGGCATTTGAGTTAGAAGTAAAGTAATTGAAGAACCGGTTTGATTGTATCACCTAGTTTGTAAAAGATGTTAGAACGATATAATATATTGTAAATTGGTTTATGAATTTCTTTATAAACAATGTTGTTGATACCAGTGTTATCTGTTACATTCTCGTATTACGCTTCCGCAACTACCTAGTCGGGGTGTGACAGAAGTTGGTATCAGAGCCATTGGTTATAAAGGATTAGGTTATCCCTTAGGATACCTATAATATAACCGTAGGCTCGATTATCACTGGGAAACTTATTAATGAGTAACGATAGATACTGATGGATGCCGGGATGAACTCATAGGGCAAGTGAGTTATTATGGTCCGGAACGTAATAACAGACTTGCTTGTACGAGGGAATTCGGGGTGAAGTCGCGGAACATATTGAAAGGTAAAAATGGCAACATATGTGCATAAAGGTGATGTGAAGTATATATGAAGTGTGCATACGTGCTTATCTGAGATGAGGTATAGGGATATGTGTATGTACGGTACTACCGATGATAATGAATCTTATTGTAACAAATAAAATATTTAATTTCGGTATTAATTAATAATATCCTTTACGATGATTTAAGCTACCGAAAAACGTTTTCTTCTGATTAACGATTGCACTGAAAGATGTCGAGATCGGGTAGCTTTACGACAGATAAAGAACCGGTGTTTCCTGTGAGTGAGAATATGAGAATGCTTCAACAAGTTTAACTAAGTCTGGTGATGTGACGGAACCACTAAGGGGCTTAATATGCAAGGCCCGGGAAAGAACCATGGGAGGCGTGTTCTACAGACAATGATTTCAAGAATATACATATAATACCTCTCAGCATGGGTCTAACCTTTATTTGATGTACTCGTTTCTTTGACACTAAACTAAACTATTTTCTGGTTATCATTCGATTTCTGTTGGTTGAAATACAAACACCATCCATGGGGGAAATACTTAGTGATGAATCCAACTTATTGAATTATAAATATAAAAACTACTTTATTGAATCCCTAAATCTATAAGTAGACCGTGACTACCAATACATATAATGTATTGATTATATTTCAAAAAGAAATATTAATAATAATAATTTCTTTTACATATTACCAGTACAACTAATTCTGATGAACCTCCTTAACTAGCAAACTCTTCGAACCATCTATGAACAAGAACATCCAACCTCTCCTATATTTTTCCTATTCCAATTGGTTACTGTAGGAGAGAAACCTCATGCTCACGAATTGATGACATGCTGACTGGAACGGAACATACTTAACCCAACCAGTAAACTACCACTTTTAGTAGGCCCAACATACTTGCGTGCACCGGATGACCTGGCGAAGGAATATATTCTATAGTTATAATTAACAACCTCTAAGGGTCTAGTTGAATATATGAGTGCATTCATATGATAAATACACTAACTAAACTCATAACGAGCAATTGTCTACTTATGGAAGAGGCTAAAGAAAAACAATTGCCTAATGATGGGATCGTACCGGAATAATTTTCGGGCAAGTTGTAAACCGTATATAATTGTATAATGTGTACTTAGATAGATAAGGGTAGTACGATATTGTTGGATATAGCCTTCGATACCCCATGCAAGCATCTGGTAGGATGCTATGTTGATATGGGTGACACATTGGATATTTCATTTCAAACACTTACCCTTACTGGATTACAATTACTTGTCACTAGGTGACAACTTTTGATATATATATATATAAACATTGGCCTTTGTTAGGCTAACTTTACATATTATCCTTAGTATTCAAACTCGAGAACAAACCCGTGTGATATATACGTGTTAATTGAAATACCTGATTACTTGTTATTGTAATTCCTTTTGTGATCATTAGTGTATGTTAATTTTGTTAATTGTTGGATAACTGGTTATTGTTCTAGAATGGCCCCGAAGAAAGTAAACATGTTGTCTGAGGCAGATATAGCCGAAATGATCGCTCGACAACTACAAACAGTACTTCCGACAATAGCAGCACAATTCGCTGCTGGTATCCATACAACTATGAATACAAATCAAGTGCCGAACGCTAACGCGGTTGTAAATACTAATCCCTTGACAAATACTAATACAACCACAAATGCTCCCCCGATAAATACTGATACTATCACAACTAATACTCCCCCGTTGAATACCAATATTACTTTAAATAATGCACCGAACTTGAACAATAGTTGTAACAATCAAAATCCCCCGCAACACGGATATCAACTTAAGAACTTCATGCTATGTAAACCTATGGAATTTAGCGGTACTGAAGGACCAAATGGACTGGTAAAGTGGATTGAAAAGACTGAATCCATCATTAATATCACTAACTGTCCACCAGATTGTATTGTCAAATTTGCTACTTCTACATTTGTAGACCACGCGCTGATGTGGTGGAATACTGTTGTGCAAATCCAAGGACAAGAGGCAACCAATCGTATGTCTTGGACAGAACTTAAAAATCTTATGATAAAACACTTTTGTCCGATAAACGAAATTCAGAAATTAGAGCAAGAACTTTGGAATCTAGAAATGAAGGGTGTAGATCACTTGGAGTATACCCATCGCTTTAACGAACTGGCTCGTCTAGTCCCATGGTTAGTTACTCCAGAATCTAAACGTACTGAACGCTACATTTGGGGTTTAGCCCCCGAAGTCAGGAGTTTGGTTAATTCAACTGGCCCTGTAACTTTCGAAAATGCCGTGTTACAAGCCGGCATTGTAACTTCTGATTTGATTAGAAGTGGTTCATTAAGAATGCCCGGGGAATCATCTGGTACAAAACGAACCAATTATAGAGCGGGAATACAAGAAAAACAACGGAATAAATGCGCGCGCCTTGCAATACAAAATTACGCCATGATCAGTTCCGATGTGAAGCAAAATAAGTATAACGGGCTTTTGCCTAGATGTGGAAAATGTGGTTATCATCATGTTGGTGAATGTCGGACCAATGTGTGTCACAAATGTGGGAAGGTGGGACACTATGCCCGAAATTGTAGAACCGTTATGAATACTATAAATCCACCAACCCAACTCCAGGACTCACAACTACCCCAACCGCAACCAACACGACAACAACCAGTCTACCAAAACCAACCCATAATAAACCGTAATGCCTATTATGAGTGTGGTAGTATGGAGCACATCAAGAAAGACTGCCCTAGATTGAACCCAATTGCGATGGAAAGACAAAGGCAAGGACCGGCATCGACGTCCAACTCGACTAGGGGTCAAGTATTGTGAATAAACCGGATAGAACAAATGTAGTGACAGGTACGTTCTTAGTAATGCCTAACATGCTTTAGTCTCTTTATTACGGACACTGATAGACGTGTCGTTCCTACAAGTTATTACTTTGGAAAATATACCGTCTAGTAAAATAACAATTCTGTATACTATAGAAACCACCAAAAGTAAGACTATAAATACTAACCATATTACTCGAAAAAACTACCATCTTAACCTAAATAACTAGTTATTCCTTATCGATGCACTCCCGGTGGAAGTGAGGAGTCATTGTGTAATAGTCAGTATGGACTAGTTAATTGTGTTCAAATGAAGGTTATGTATAGAAATAGAACTGTTATACTGCCTCTTCTAGATAAAGAAGTGATCCCGTGCACGGAACAAATCCTAGTACCCCAATGATGAAACACGGATGAGGAAAACTATACTATCCGTAACCGAAACTTGAACTTTAAATTTTTATAGCCTTAATAACTGAGTGATGAACAAGGAAAAGTCAGGCCAGATGTTCGGATAAACTGAGTACTAGTATAAAGATGCAAGCGAAATCTATGAAGGAATCATAGGCTCATGTTTTGTTAAGTGTGCTCTATTATAAGTTCTGGGGGAATACTAAAGATCCTCGGAGATGCTACAACAAATACGAGATACCCCATTGGAAGTGGGAAACAAACTAAAATGGAACCCTTAACATGTGTTCCTTAAACATCCCGAGAAAGCAATTCAAGCTGAATGATAGTTTCTTGACTAATCCACTCCAAATACCTTTTTTCTGATTTGTAACAACTATCCAGCTAAAAAAAAAAAAAAAAAAAAAAAAAAACTCGCCTTAACAAAATCTTACTCTTGGTGAATTGTGTATGAAATTTTAGATCCATAATTGGCGTAAGCATGGTCTATAATCCTCTATAAAACAATCAAATTAAATGAACTATTCAAACAATAGAGGAAAGTGAGACCAGTAATTTCAATCCTCGTACATTAACAGTCATCAAAATATTATACAAGTGGTAATATACTATATTATATGAGCAAGAATGTAACTCGCCATCTTATTAAAATTAAAAAAAAAATTGGTGACCCCCAAAATACAAAATCCGATTTGATTTCGATAACCATAAATAAAACTCGTAATATTAATAACAAACCGAAGGCCGCCTAAGGCTAACAAGAAGGCTATACTGAGAAATACGAGAAGTTATCAAATTGTGAAAGTTGTTAGTTGAGTTGAGGAACGGTGAGTTAATTCTAAAATATATAGCACTATACAAAATTGCCTTGAAAGTTAACCCCATAACGTATTAAACAAAATTGTTTCACTCCCTATATTTCATATATCGAATCAAAACGAGTGCCTTGCTGACATGGCGGAACTAGTACTATTTGAAAACTTTTATACAGCTAAACTCTATAAAGAGACTCATAAAAATGCTGAGTGGGGAAAATCAAACAGTTGTGACACAATAAAATCTCATTGAATAAAAATCCAGTGGAATCCGCAACGGGGAATCAAACGTGTGCGGAAACAGAAAAACGAATTCCAAAACAAATGATTATAAAATTTTCCCCAAAAAGAGCATATATGGCATATTGAATTTCGGGGACGAAATTTCTTAACAGGGGGAGAATGTGACATCCGTGGCAAAACCGAGTACACCTTAGTACTTACAAACTCGAATAAGCGTTTAACCGCTTATTGCGTAACGAACAAACAAATAACCAAACGGGTCTGGTTATGGTCCGGATATCCCAGGGTGCCATCTATAAGTGATATATGATCTATGCAAGCTAAAATATTAGTAATATGGCCTTAGTTCGATAGCAAACAAAACGAGGTACACTATATTCATTACGTAACAAGTAAACGATAAATTGGTTAATTCGTAGTGCTTAAACGAGTAACCGACCGATACTAATTATGACCCGTATACATACTGAGGGGTCATATACGAGTTATATATATGTTATAGAGGCTAACATATTGATATTTAGGCCCCAGTACGTTTAAAACTCTTTAAACGAAAAAGGTTTCGTTTATCGATACGCTATAAGCTTAAACGCAATCGTTAATATCAAAACAAGCATTGTAGCATCCGTTAAGCCGAAAAAGACTTATAAAACACTTATATGACATGTTCTAAGCAATCCGTGAAAATATTTTGGAATTTTACAACGAGTCAGTACGTTTTTCTTATTTTACAAAAATAAGCTGAAAAACACTCGTTTTTACGCTGTTTCTCACACCCGAATTAATTTTCTTGCGAAAAACCGAACCCGAACTAAATTTGAAGTGGGCTTTTCATGTTTGGGCCTGTATAAATAGAGTAATGGGCCAAAACAGCCCATTATGGGCCTTTGCATAGTTCCGATCGGAACAGCCTACCAAACATCACATTTGTTTTTTTTATATAACTTAATCCTTAAGTCACTTTATTCATTTTAACTCTCAAACATTTGAAGTCCAAAGCAGCTCCCAACTTCTGCTCTACCAACTCTCTTTCAAAACTTTAGGTATCTTATCATTTCATCATTTTTAACTTGATTTCATTAAGTATAATTAACATATAAACATGTTTTAGTTAGTTTTAAACATGTTTAACCATCCAAAAACCCTAAAAATCAAGTAAAACCATGTTTTGATGTTAAACATGTCTACAAACCAGGAACATATACTTTTTTGGTCAAAAACGCGGATTAGAACATGAATACAATGTTTTTACGGTTAGAAAGTTCGGTTTGAACCCAAAACCGAAACTCTAATATCAAGGCTGTTACATGGATGATTTATGCTTGGTTTGATGTTATATGACATGTAGATATACTGAGTTTGCAACCCGAGACCCGGAAAGTCGTTTAAGCTAGCAAAATTCATCGAAAACCGACAAGGTAAACCCGTAACACTCGTTTAGGGGCTGTTTAGTATTAGGTTTTGACGTGCTTGTTTTTAGCTTGTGAAAACTTGCAGGGACATTAGGAATCATATAAATGAGTCCCTGTTCAAATTTGGTAATTTTTCGATAAACGGAGAATATTTGGTGAATTTATTTCCGTTTATGAGCGTTTATTTGGGAAAAATAGCTAAACACATTGAAAAATTATGAAACTTGGTTTTGGAGTTTAATATGTGATGGTAAGATCACTGGTAAAGTTTGGGAATCATTGGAAATGTCTAAGTATGGTTTGTGCAATCATGGCTTAACCAAATTTTAACAGCCGAAAAACGCACAAAAAGGCATTTTTTCAAAAGGGTTAGTTTCTGGAAATTTTGCAGGGGCTATGTAATAACATTGAGGCCATTTGTAAAAATTATTGGATTTTTCGGAGGTCGTTTGATATAAACGGGCCATTTATTACACGATTATAACCTATTAAATGAATTTTTATAAATAAATAAATAATCATAAAGTTTCTGAAAATATTTTTATAAAATTCTCCATGTCTTAATGTATTTTTACAAAAATTTACATAATTTATATATAAGTACATATTTACTTATGATTAATCAAAGATTTAAATTATAATTGTTTTAACGAAACCGGCAGTTTTGTGTTTAACGGACTGACTGGTATGTCAAAATGTCAAAAGTGGTCAAATATCATGTTTTTGAATGATATTGATAAAAAAGAACTTTTTACGAGAATTCCGGAAAATTCGGGTGAATTATGCGCGTTTTGTATAATCAAACCCGTATGAAAACGGAAACAAACCTTGCGATCAAACCAGACACCGAAATCTTAAAATTCTTTCATAAATCAAATTATTTTATCAATCAATATATTTACTTAAGTTTTATGTGATCTTACCTAATCCCGAAACGTATAAACGATCAACTGAGCTAGGCTCAGGAAACGGTGAAACTGAGCCAAATCCAGTTTTAAACATTTCATAGTATACAACGTCACAATCTAAGACTATGGTCATGTTCTGGGCTTAACAGCTATACCCAGATTATCTATACGGCCCGACTTAGCTTAAACACTGTACTAGTATTAACAATACGATACCGTTTATAGGAATCAGGCTATAAACGAGGCATCTGACTTACTGATACGTAATTTCTGTGCGAACTACGATAAGGTGAGTTTCATGACCCCACTCTTTAAACTATTTTACGGACTTTTGGGGTGGAAAGCATGGTTACACACGTTATCTATCTGAAAACGATTCAGGATATAAAATATCTGAACATTTATATATGAAAAGTCCCTACAAACATAATGATTGACTACGTGCTGATGAAAGATGATTATTATCGTTGATTGATATATTGAGCGGAGATAATACGAATTGCAAAACATAATGAAATTACACGTGACAACATGTTTATACAAACACATTGTGTAATGTTATACATAACTAATTTGGGAAACAACATGGTCTGTAATGGCCATGGGGATAACGTGGTCTATGATATTTATGGGGCTATTGTGGGCGGAAGGGTGGCCACAATAGTAACAAACTAAAGTTGAGTATGGCCTATGAGCCAAGTTCTGCTGCAACTTATAAACTAAAGTTGAGTATGGCCTATGAGCCAAGTTCTGCTGCAACTTACTAAACTAAAGTTGAGTATGGCCTATGAGCCAAGTTCTGCTGCAACTTATAAACTAAAGTTGAGTATGGCCTATGAGCCAAGTTCTGCTGCAACTTATAAACTAAAGTTGAGTATGGCCTATGAGCCAAGTTCTGCTGCAACTTATTAAACGAACTAACTTGATTATGACATGAATGTTAAGAAAATAATGTGATTATGCGTATTGTGGGCGGATGGGGAGCTACAGTATTTGGTGATACGTGATAAATACTATATGTGTATATGTGTCTATATACATGCTATGTGATTAGCCGTAGGAAATACTATGTGTAGAATATACTAATTATTTGCGTGTACACTATATAATGTTTGATGTTAACGCGGAACCGTTGTGGGCGGAAGGGGGGCCATAGTGGTTGAGTTTATGTGGAACCGTTGTGGGAGGAAGGGGGTCCACAGTGGTTGGTTAAACACGGAAATTGGAAACAGGTAGTACGAACAAACAACCACGATTTTACCGAAATTTCAAATTTATATTATAAACTTACATGTGTGCATATGCACACACAAGGATATGGCTGTACATATTTATACAAATGTAAACACATATTTTTACATACGCGCGTACATACAAACTATGACTGTGTGGTACGCAGAACTGATTTCGTTAAACTTATGAAACTCACCAACTATTCGTAGTTGACCTATTTTAACATGCTTTTCAGGTAATCAGATATGAGAAGTAATTTCCTGTACGTTACGTGTCTGATTGGTGATTGATGTCATGGGCATTTGAGTTAGAAGTAAAGTAATTGAAGAACCGGTTTGATTGTATCACCTAGTTTGTAAAAGATGTTAGAACGATATAATATATTGTAAATTGGTTTATGAATTTCTTTATAAACAATGTTGTTGATACCAGTGTTATCTGTTACATTCCCGTATTACGCTTCCGCAACTACCTAGTCGGGGTGTGACATTAGTAATCCCGACTTAATTATTAAGCGCTATCATAAGACTTATGGGTGACAAATCATTATTTATTGGATCCTTGAGCATATCAGAAAGGTATTCGATATAAAAATTTAGATTCCTCAATTCGTTTATAAACGAATAATTAATTTCATATCAAAATTTAATGCAGCACCTCTCAAACTATTATTGTATGAGAAAATATAGTGGTTGACTTTGTCACAATAAGTCTTCAATATATAATTTATATGGAGTTTAATAAAACTTATAAGTCCGGTAATTAATATTCAACAACATTTATTGACAACAACGTTGTAATTAATCAACACCTTATGTCGTTATGACTTAGGTTGTTATCAGTTCATTATGACTCCTCCATGAGGTAGATTTATCTACTGACATAAGAATATATCCTGAAAATTATATTTTCTTACCTCTGAATATGACAAAGTTTAGAGTAATCTACCAGTTTGAATTCTCACTTGTTCTTTTAAATTATAGTCATTCGTTTCTTTTAAAGATATTAATACTCTTTTAAATGCTTCACATTAATCTAGACATATCTAGTGTGTTGCAGTTTGAGTAATATATAAACGAGTATAGACTTGAACTTATATAAGGCTTTTAGTTGATGAAGCATAAGGAAATAATCTATGTGATCCTATTATCCTATAAAGTAGAGCAATATTGTTTGTTACATGTGCAAGAAATATCTATGAGATCTATAATATCAAAGTATGTGTGAACAATGCTTTGACTTATGTAACATATACTTGTCAGAAGAATATCATCTATATAAGGACAAATTTGTTTTTAGTTGCTCTCACTCATCTTGAGGTAGATACATTAATCAACTTGGTCAATAAGGTTTATGGATGAGCAAGTAAACGATCAAACGAATGCAATTATTTACAGGGCTTATGTCGGTTAGGGTTTAAGGATCGTATCATTTTATTTAATTGAATTATATCGTAGGTTTTTGTGTTCAACAAGATA
This sequence comes from Bidens hawaiensis, assembly GCF_021521415.1. NCBI lineage: Eukaryota > Viridiplantae > Streptophyta > Magnoliopsida > Asterales > Asteraceae > Bidens > Bidens hawaiensis. The sequence continues at coordinate 42,116 of NW_027498339.1, read as the reverse complement.
AATCTAGTGTCGGTAATGTATTTAGGAAAAACGAATAATTATTGATACAATTAACATGTTTAAATCGTCGGTTAGGTCGTTAAGAATATTAACAATATATTTACGAGAGCAATTAACATATATATTACGAAAATTAAAGTCCAAGTTAACTGATTATGCAATCGGGTGCACGGAAAGAATATGGATTCAGGTTTGGGTCAAACGTATCCGTTTTTGTGAAATGGGTTATAACAATATTTACAAAAAAGACCCTGGAGTTTGAGGATGGATACAAAAGAAGTTAAAGCTTATAATTTGGGTTAAAAATGTCAAAACATAAAAGTTATAATTATAAATAATAATAATAATAATAATAATAATAGAATAATCAATTTAACTCAATAAATGCGGAAATTTTATTAATGAAAAAGCCCAGGCCTGTAAATGGGTAGGGTAACGGTTACAAATGAAATATGGGGAAACCCTTATTGTTATAGTATCTCCTACATTTGGGAATTTCGTCCCAAAATTGGAGAATCATTAACAACGAAAAGATGAGGATATTTGAGTTACATTTTGTCTTCACGCTCCCATGTAAACTCGACGCCTCGTTTAGAATTCCAACGAACTTTAACTAAGGTAATACGGCTTCGCTTGGTAACTTTGTCTTTGTGATTTATAATCTCAACGGATTGCTCAACAAAATGCATAGTCTCGTCAATACTAACTTCATCAAGGGGGATGCGGAGATTACCCTCGAAACACTTCTTGAGGTTAGAAACATGAAACACCGGGTGAATATTAGAGAGTTCAACAGGAAGTTTGAGTTGATACGCAACAGGATCAACTCTATCTAGGATTTCAAAAGGATAGCGACGAGGAGCTAGTTTTCCTTTCATTCCAAAATGAACGGCTCACTTCCAAGGGGATGCTTTGAGGAAAACAAAATCGCCAACACTGAACTCTAGGGGTTTACGTCTCTTTTCAGCATAACTTTTCTGACGGCTACGAGCAGCAAGGAGGTTTTGACGAATTTGAGCAATACGGTCAGTTGTCTCTTGAACTAATTCCGGACCAGTGATCTAAGATTCCCCAACTTCGTTCCAACAAATCGGGGAGTGACATTTGCGACCATAGAGTTCTTGAAAAGGTGTCATACCAATACTAGAGTGGAAACTGTTGTTATAGGAGAACTCGATAAGCGGTAGATGAATATCCCAATTGCCTCCAAAATCGAGGACACAAGAACAGAGCATATCTTCTAAAGTTTGAATCGTACGCTTGGATTTTCCATCAGATTGCGGATGATAAGCAGTACTGAGGTCCAAACGAGTACCCAAGGAAGATTGAAGAGACTTCCAAAAGCGAGAAGCGAAACGACCATCACGATCGGATATAATAGTCAAAGGGGTTTTATGATAACAGACAATCTTCTCAACGTAAATACGTGCCAGTTGATCAACAGAATACGTCTCTTTGATGGGAATAAAATGAGCAGAATTGGTTAGACGATCAACGATTACCCAAATACTATCGTGTTGCTTACGGGTAAAAAGAAGCTTAGTGATAAAATCCATAGTAATACCTTCCCATTTCCACTCGGGGACGGGAGGTTGCTCGAGTAAGCCAAAAGGTCAGTGATGTTCGGCTTTCACTTTGAAACACGTGAGGCATTTAGAAACATAGAGAGCGATATCTCTCTTCATTCTAAGCCACCAATATATAGAACGAAGGTTAGCGTACATCTTATCCGCACCGGGATGTATGTAATATCATGACTTGTGAGCTTCGTCCATGATAAATGTGCGAAGATCATCAAGATCGAGGATCCATAAGTGGTTTAGAAAGTAAATCAGACCATTGGTTTAGTTTCAAGTTGGGTTTCAGCACCACATGACATCTTGTCATACATATTGTCTTCGGTGACGGATTCGTGTTGAGCATCGAGAACACGTTTTTCACGATCATTTTGGACCAGAACACAAGTAAGAAGTATAGATTTGAGTGATTTCTTATGACTGAGAGCGTCGGCCACAACATTCACCTTTCCAGGATGATAGCGAATTTCGCATTCATAGTTGTTAAGCAACTCGGCCCATCTACGTTGTCTCATATTTAGTTCTTTTTGGTCGAAAATGTGTTGGAGACTCTAATAACCGGTAAGCACCACACACTTCGTACCATAGAGATAGTGTCTCCAAATTTTCAAGGTAAATACGACAGCACAAAGCTCGAGATCATGTGTCATATAGTTTTTCTCATGAACCTTGAGTTGTCTCGAAGTGTAAGTGATAACCTTTCATCGTTGCATGAGAACTCAACCAAGACTTTGGTTAGAAGCGTCGCAAAAAATGATAAAATCTTCGTTACCTTTCAAAAGAGAAAGAATAGGATCATTCCAAAGCATGTCCTTAAGGGTTTGAAAGGCTTCTTCTTGCTTTGACCCCCACACAACGGTTTTACCCTTGTGCGTTAAAGCGGTGAGGGGCAATGCAATCTTTGAAAAATTTTGAATGAAATGACAGTAATATCCCGCCAAACCAAGGAAAGATCGAACTTCGGTGGGAGAAGTAGGTGGCTTCCAATTCGTAACAGCTTCAGTTTTCACGGGATCAACATGAATACCCTTGTCGTTGACAGTATGGCCCAAAAATCGAACTTCTTTTAACCAAAACTCGCACTTAGAAAACTTGGCGTACAATTGCTCCTTTCGAAGCAGGTCAAGAATGACATGGAGATGATTTTTGTGGTCACTCTCGGATTTCGAATAGATTAAGATATCATCAATGAAAACAATAACGAACTTGTCCAAGTAAGGTTTACACACATTGTTCATGAGATCCATGAAAACCGCGGGTGCATTAGTTAGCCCAAAAGGCATAACACAGAACTCGTAATGGCCATAACGAGTACGAGAAGCGGTCTTTGGGATGGCTTCTTCACTAACTCAGAGTTGATGATAACCCGAATGGAATTCAATCTTCGAGAAGCATGCGGCTCCTTGAAGTTGATCGATAAGATCGTCGATTTGAGGGAGCGGATACCAATTCTTGACGATCAGCTTGTTAAGTTCACGGTAATAGATACACATGCGGAATGAACCATATTTCTTCATAACGAATAGCATAGGTGCGCCCCAAAGAGAAGAACTCGGGCGAATAAAACCCTTGTCCGACAGTTCTTGGAGTTGGCTCAACAGTTCTTTCATTTCGAAAGGTGCAAGACGGTAAAGGGCTTTAGCTACGGGGTTAGCTTCGTGTAACAACCGGGTTTTCAAACTTAAAATTTATATACGTTATCCGACCCGCTTTTATGTCCGGGTTATTTTATCAATAAAAAGTATATATTTATATATCGTGTTTATTGGATATTTATTAGTTTATTGTATTTAATTAATATATAAAATAACTTTAAAACATATTCAAATGTAACCCTAACCTAAACTTTAACCTCATTTCTTATCCTCTTCCATAGTTCAAGGGGGAAATTGCAAAACTGGTATATATCCAAATTAATTATAATATCAAAACCCTTTAACCCGTATCCAAACGACCCATATCGCAATCCGCAACCCGATCATTATGCTTGGACCTCAATCTTCGCTGTATACTTGGAAATAATATTAGTAAATCGTCCTGATATCAAAAACTAGTTAACCGACAACTTAATTTGGAAAACACGATCTCTATGATACGAATTAGTATAATAACCTCACCCGCGGACATCATAAGATCGATAGACCATTGTCAGTTCACAATAATCAAATTAAATGAGCCTGTGTCTCTCATTATCTCGCGACCACACCCCATCAATTAATTGAAGTTTAACAAGTTGTTATCTTCTGTTCATACCCTCTTGGCCGTCGTCAGGTTTCGTTCTTGGTTCACCAACATTCCAGCAAAATGTGAGGTAATTAAATCTTGCATACAAGTCGTTTTTAATCATAGATTATTAACCCCAAATCAATTTGATCTAACAAACAACGGATTGAATGATTTAAGATATAGGGTTTCTAATAAATTTAGGGGTTTCTGCTGTATATGTATATAATGAATTGATTTCAGAATATAACCAAATGTCAGATTGTAACAGTTGGCTTTGTGTGCACGTTAACATTGGGTGGTCGCGGGTTCGAACCCGACCACCCCGATATTTTAGACATTTTCTTTTTAGTAGCTTATTTCTTTATTATTAGTTATCATAATTAATTTTAAGTAATTGTTAAATTAAATTTTAGTTATTAAGTAAATATTAATTTATTAAAACCGAAATCATGGAGTTTATTGTTTTGTCAAACCTCGTTAAAATATTTCGTTTATGTGTATATATAATATACATATTATGTATTATTTTTTTTAAAACAAAAATAAAACGTTTTCAGCGTGTTAAACGAATTAACTATATTTTTACTTTTGGGTTTTCATTAAAGATTCTAAAATATAAATCTTATTATAATCAATTATTTAAACGTTTATTGTTATAATTTGTCGTAATATACATATTATGTATTACTTTTTTTTTAAAACAAAAATAAAACGTTTTCAGCGTGTTAAACGAATTAACTATATTTTTACTTTTGGGTTTTCATTAAAGATTCTAAAATATAAATCTTATTATAATCAACTATTTAAACGTTTATTGTTATAATTTGTCGTAACTTATATTTATTTAAACTAATTATTTATGAATTAGATTGGTTGATAAGCAAACGATTCTTTTAAATTAAATAATGATTAATAATATTGTTTTCATAATAAGATATAATCCGTAGAAATCAATCGTTCAAATCCATAATATTAAAATCCCAAACATAACTCAAACTTCATCGAAATCTTAATTTATTAAATTATGTTATATCTACGTAATTAATCTTATTATCATTAATAACTAGGAACTCCTGTCATCGCATCCCGAAGCTCGGACTCATTTAACTTAGTTTCTATCACCGTTTCATTATCACTTGTTCTACTTTATCAGGTGAGTAATCACTCCCCTATTTTACTTGTTTTCAACTGTTTTGGGGACACTTGCGTACCATTTATCAAATTACTTATATTATTATTTCTCAAACGCAAACTGTGATCCTTGTGTTGTGTATCAATTGAATGATTGCTTGTTATTTGCTATTTGCTTACTTGCTTACTTGAATCGCATTCGGAGAGGTCCAGCATAATCTCATTATAGTATGATCATACGACCGTCGTAGTGGCCGGAGCCCGATCGCATTGGCAATGGTTTCACTGACACTCATTACTTGCTTAGCACTTTCATTGTTTATACTCACAGATAACAGTTTGGCTTATTTTTACTCTATTATTTATATCATTATATATTATCATTTTGTTTGTGTCAAAACTGGTGAATCTACTCACTAAACATGTGTTGTTGACAAATATATATATTTTGTACGCATTTGCAGGTTATAGATTGGATTGCTTATCGAACTGAAGCTCACGTAGAGATGACCTTAGGATGTTAAACATAAACAAGAATAGTTGGTTTTGTATTGTAATTTTCTCTATTTTTGTTGTACTTAAATGTTCGTTGACAATTAATAAATTAATTAGATATTGTCGATTTATAATTTCATGATAGTACCTTGAGAGCTGTGACAATCAGCTCACGTCCCGACATTTTCGCCTTAGGTTGGGGTGTGACACTTCGGGTATAAGGTCAATTCAGAATTCAACTTGACGAATCGGAAGAAGACAAGTGAGGTCATCAGGAAAGATATCAGGAAAATCGCGTACTACCGAAATTTCAGATATTTTCTTCTTTTTCCGCTCTTTCTCCACTACGAGAGCTAGGAAGATGACACATTTCTTGCATAAGTAATGTTGAGCTTGAAAGCACGACATAAGATTAAGCTTAGGCGTTGGAGTATCACCGAAAACGTTAAGAATACGACCATTCTCGAGAGGTATACGGATGAACTTTTCGAAACAAACAACTTCCACACGATTAAAGGTTAACCAATCCATACCTACGATAACATCAAAACTACCCATTTGCATCAGAATGAGGTTAATGAGAAATTCGACCTTGTTAAGAATTATGATGCAATCCCTGACTACCGAATCAATAATAATAGAATTCTTGTTGGATACTTCTACGGTAAAAGGCTTAGACAACTTATCCCGATGCTTATCAATAATATACGCAAAATCCAAAGAAATAAAACTTTTATCGGCACCTGTATCAAATAATACCGAAGCATAATGATTATCAATGAGAAACATACCATTCACCACATCGCTAGAACTTTGAGCTTGATTCACATTCATCATAAACGCACGACCATTGGACCCTTGAGGGGTTATAGCAAATCGGTTCAAAGGAGGAGCTTGAATAGCAGGAGCTTGGGTTGATGGCGATGGAGGAGCCATAAGCTGAGGCACATGAGGAGCATGGGTTTGCGGTGCATAGGTTGGAGGTTGATAAGTTTGCACTTGGTAGTATTGAGCAGTATAGTATGGTTCAGGGTACACTTGGGCTTGCGGTGGATGAGTAACATAGTGAGGTGTAGGCACAACATGGGCTTGATGAGCATATGTGAGCTTGGGTTGATGGAGCATCGTTGGAGTTCATGCAGCGGCGGCCGCGGAATTCGATTACAGGGGTAGATGGTGACCAGCTTTCGTGGTGGTGGTGCTACTCATACCTTGGTTAAGAAGTTACGCCATAATTTTTCCTAACTGGTTAATGATTGATTAATTTGGATTGGATAATGTTCTGAATGATTACATGTCATATGAGTTGATTTCATGCATTTCTTTTATTTTAGTTTAATCAAGCACTTAGGGGATTGTAATCGAAAGGTGGCGATGGTGGTTGTAGCTAATGGTGGCAATGTCGGATGTGGGTGGCGGAGGTTGTGGGTGGATGTTGGTGGTTGTGGTTGAATGGGGATCAGACCATATGTGTGTATGTATTATATATAACATACAATAATCTTTTAGTTATAATTTAAAATGTTTTGTTTTTAATAAATGGGTGGAATGACCAATTTACCCTTATGTGTAACATATGAGCTTATTAAACGAGAAAAACTAACTTGGTTAGGGCCAAAGGACAAAGGGTATGGCATTTGGAAACATAAAGGACAATAAGTGAAATTTGGTACAAACATAATGGACAATATCCGTAATTTTGTCTACTTAAATTGATGTAAAACATACAAAACGTATCATGCTACAAGTCTTGACAACTTCAAGTACAAACATTGTATGATAAAATGTTCTTAAAAGTTTCAACTTCGTCTTCTTTTATAAACAACCAAGAGTCTCTAAGCCATGGCTAGGTTGTTTTTTCTTCCTATTCTCCATGCTTTACAAACGCCTGGGATACAAGCTTAAAAAGACATACATCAGTTTCACTTGTGAGTTCAGTAGCAGATAGTTAACCAAATCAATTAAAAACATTCTTTGAATCATGTAAGATATTATTGCAAATGATATATCACATGCAACCTAGTGTAGTTTTAAAAGCCTAAAGTTTTAAAATGTATATTCACCAATTCAAAGTTTTTAGTAACGAACTACTATAATATCCCATGGCCGACAAACCGACAATGTGTATATAACCAGGATCGCTTATACGAATATGCAAGTTTGAATGCTTTTTAATTAACATGAATTATAAGATTCATATTATTTTCTTTAAGTTATATTTGATAGCGTGTAACTCATGTTGAAATGTTAACATAAACACATGTTTCGTTTTCTTTAGACTTCACACGTACGTCTTCATTTGCATTTCGGTTTCTCAAGTCAGCATGATCAACAATCAGTACCTATAATATATTTAGTAATTAATATATTTAATGGTTTTAAAATATTCATACATCAGTGGCAAACCTAGTTCTAGTCTTGACTTTTAAATTAAAGGTTTTCTGTGAAGCCCAAGTTTGAGTTCTTTAACTTGTTGAAATCAAATAAGTAACTGTTCCGGACTTTCTTATTGGTGTTTGGAATTAAGTTTGGAAAATGCTTATTGGCTTATTGGTATTTTCAAAAAGCCAAAAAATTTAAATGTATTTGGCAATTACAAAAAACTTTCTTATTTTAGCTTTTTGAAATGGTTAAAAAGCAGTTTTCCAAAAGCCCCAAATCCTGGCTTTTCAAAATGGCTTTTTGAAAAAACACATAAGCCGATAAGCATTTTTCAAATTCAAACCCGTTAATATTTCTTAAATGAGTAGTCAGGGTACGACGAAGCACGCCTGGTACGTAAGCGAATATGGATTACGTGGGTTTGTACTGATCCGTTTTCGAGCTGTCGAGTGACGCTTGCTCCATCTATTAAGAAAGGACGCGGGGGGGCTGTCTTATAATAAAGAGGGTACTCACTTCTCTGATGTGCGCTATATTATTGTGTCCTATTCCTGAAAGAGTGATCCGGGATTAAGCCACGTAAACTCTTTGATGCCGACATTTTATTTTTTCAGATGGTACTTTATCAGATTAAAAATGCTCAACAACCTGACCCTTATTTTCCAAATGATATGTTTGGACTTTGGATTATGAAAATATTCTATGTTCTTAAAGAGGATTGATCCTCATCCCATTTACATATGATTACGATTTGTTATCTAAATAGCTTCCCAATGTTTTCTTTATCAGTAAATCAGATAGTGCCTTGTTTTTTTCTTTGTACTATCTTTGAACCTATTAGTTCTCCGGTGTTTTTACTATCTCAACTATTCATTATTCCCCTCGACTTTTGCCCTGCTTGCGCGTATGAGCTGCTAACTCACCCAAGATAACGTAAAACATTACGTGCCAAAATCCCAACAATGAATGCCTGATCGAGAAACTATTGGGCACATCATTCGGCGCGTGAAGATAAATATTGTCTTCGGCTTATAATTATTAGGTTTTAACATAGCAAAGAAATCAAAACCAACATTGTAGATTAAAAGAGGGGAAGGTTCATGTACATTTTGATCTTAACATGAATATGTAAGAAATAATGTCAATTTATTTAAAAATGTGAACGTAAGAAACAATACCAACTATAATAACAATTTACATAAACAATGACTTATAATAACAAAGAAAATAACCTAAAAATTACAACAAAAGAATCAAAATCAAGAACAAAATAATAACAGCATATACCAACAAATACTTATTACAGCAAAAGAAAACATCTAATAATAACAACAAAGTATAAATAAGCAAATACTTATAACGTCTCATAATCGAAAATTAGCAAATACGAACAAAAAATAGCAGCAAACACCTATAAAAATAAACATAATCATAACAACAAATTGGTTCTCACCGTTTTCATGTTAAGAATAAAATGTATTTGATCATTTTTCTGTTAGTTAGAGTTAGCATGGTGGTCGAGTCATTTGACCTGATCAAGTGATTGATTACTTTGAGCAAGCAATGACAACTTTGTCTCTATGTCAACTAAATGGACCAGAGAATGTTTCTTTCTTGAGGTTTGATTAACAATGCTAACAAGTTAACGTTCTTCTCTATGTATTTAACCACAAATTTTGCCTGTGTACGCGAATATCATAGGTCAAGAAAAGAAACTTAAATCTTTTTATTTTACCACACCTTAATCCATCTCTTTTTTTTTTTTTTCATTTTTAACAATCTTTCTTCTTCATGTTAGTGTCACATTATTTGTCCCTAAACTATCCAAATTCATATTTCAACCCTTGCAATGCATCCTAATCCATATTTCTAACTATTTTATTTTTTCACCTCAATTAAATTAACTATATTATTTTTAAATTAAAAATATAAAATTTTTAATAACAATCAACTATTTAAAAAAATACATGACGTCATAAAAACCATAAATAAATCTTGTTTAAAAACTAAATTAAATTTTATTTTTAAAATTAAAATTCATTAATACAAATTTATATAATTTATTTATACATCAAAAATTAATTTGGGTTCGTTATTATTGAAGATTTAAAACATTTTAAAAATTAAATTAAGTTTTAAATATTATTTGGCTCATCCTTAATAAGTTATGCACGTAAAAATAACCCTAGAATATTCTTCATACATCACCACCTATGCGTCGCCACAACCACTGCGCCACCGAATAGTTCCATCACCATACACTAACAAATATCATTTAAGGTAAAAAAAGAAAAAAGAAAAAGAGGAAAACAAAATATAAATCGGGATGGGGTGCGGCATGTCCAAGAAGCATCAGCGTGTTTTTCATTGGTGCCAGGGGTCGGGGCGGTGTTCCCGCCTGTACCCAGCGGCACCGCACACCTCCCGTCCTCCACTCTGTCCACCCCTAATGTTCATTTGGGGGCTCTTCGCATGATGATACCTCAAAGGAGTATGTCTTGACAGCTGATCTTCAGTTTATGAGCTCAATCTTATGCCAAAATCACATAGTTCTATCAATTTAGTTTGTTTTAAAGACTAAGTGTGGTAGAAGGCCAAAAGTGATGCTCTCATAGCCATGTGACATGTTTTAATTGGTGGGCACATTTCCTTCTATTTAACGCTCACCGATGCACTGTCGTCTTCGCCCTTGCCCCATGTGTAGCGCCCTTTGCCTCCGTGATAACTGGTAGCATGGGCATGGCCATGGGTGAACCCCCCCCCCCCCCCCCCCCCCCCCCGCCCTTCAGTATACTTGATCTAATAGATATTGATATGCAGTTGATGTTTGTGCCACAAACTTGATTCATGAAGAAAAATGTTAATTAATAAATAAGTAGTGCATAAATGCTATGTAAAAATAAAGTAATGTAGCATAATTTTTAACATAGAGATTTTTTAATTTTGTAACTATATAAAAAGTTAAAGCTTATCCAAAACGGAATTATATGTATCATAACATTATTAAATAATCCGTTGTACCAAATCACCCAATTGTATCCCAACTCCCAACAAACCGAAAACCCAACTAAGAGGTTTTTATAAGAAGGTACCTTTCAAATAAGGGGTCCACGATGAATTTTGAAAACGTTGGATTTGAAAGAAAACCGAAAGTGTGTTTGTCAATGAAACATTTAACCTTTTCATTAAATTTAATTATGGGTGTTTAATCAAATCTTAGCATCTATTGTGTCGTGTCAAGTCGCCCGGTTTATTTGAATGATAGTTACAACAACCGTAATAAGGAAAAACCGATGTTAGATTACAAGGAAGACTAGTAGGTGAGCAGGCACACGTGACAACCTTTTAGGAAAAGGAATATTCACCTTAATTCAACAATAGAAATTTTAGTCTTGATCTCATGCCGCTGAGGTATTCACCTTTTCAATATGCAAAGCTATATAAAGATACCAACGAGACCAAGAGAAAAATGTACAAACAATCCAGAGGGATTCAAGATGGATCATCAAACTTATGCACGGATGCATGTACGTATGCAAATATATAGGTCTCGTGTGTGAATTATATAAGCACATGTTGAATTAATAAGAAGCTAATTAGAGAATAACCACCCATTGTCTAATCTAGCAATCTAGAAAACAATAATTACACGCTTAAGGTCTTTTTTTCGTTTTTTTACTGTTAATATTTAAAAAAAGAATATTTTATTCTTTGAAATATATATCCGCCTAACTAACAATTGAAATCTGAAATCGTCAACATGAATACAAAGGAAATCTTTAATTTACCATAGAAAGAAAATGAATCACTTCTTTTATAGGAGGTCCAATGTGGTTGACTGGTTGTAACATGTGAAAAAATCAATGTAGTATGCTAGATCTATCATGTGAAAAAATCCATGATAAAATGACAAGTAGCCAGGCTAAACCATATGTCGAACTGTAAAAGTATAAACCAATAAAATATGAATTACAAAGTAAATAATGATTAAATAGTAGGTTAATTTAATTTCAAAAGGATTATGTGAAATCAGTGGTCGATGGATAATGGATATGCATGAAAAGATGCACAAGATAAGTGGTAGTAAAAATAATGAATTTTGGATCCGTACGAACGACTTCTATTCTTGATAGAAAAAAAAAATTGTCGTGAAAATGGTTAGAGTAGTTGTATTTTTATTTTTTCCTCTTCTTCATTTTTTTTTAATATTTGTGTTTTAATCAATGTAATTCACTGTACCTAAGGTGAAGTATATGATGATTCTATTTAAATAGATTAGAGTGCAATCTTTATAACCCAGAATTGAAAAAATGATCAAATTACAGTAAAGAAGCAAGTAAGTCGAAAGTAAGCTGCATTGTTACCTCTTTTTAAAAAGCAAAACCAATCCAATGAAAACAAAAATATTGTTCTTTTGCATCAATACTTACTACAATGATATTATAAGTTTTAAACCATCAATCCAAGTTTTATTATAAGTAGTCAAACATTAGTAATGCTTGTGATTTGATCATAGTTTAATATTCAAAACACATAGTTTTGAAGTAATTGAACTACTTAAACTTATAAGTACTATAACTTAAAAGTTAAAAAAGAAAAATTGATGATGGTTATGTGTAGGTGTGCTCTTTGGGTTTGTTTCTAGGATTTCGAATTTTTTGGGTCGAATACTTTGGATTTTAAAATTTTAAATCAAGACTTAGAACTAAGTTATGGGAATGGGTATGATTTCATAAAATACATAACTTATATGAAGTACAAGACTATATACTTGTGTAAGAATCTTATCGGGCATCTTATCCTTAGAATCATATATTAATCAATTGTCAAGGACCAGAATACCGAAAAGTGGTTTCAAAGACAACTACCAAACACCCACATTTATTAGTGTTGGTTAATCCTTCGGTGATAATCTTAACAGTCTGAGTTATGATATCCGTTGTTGATCCATTGGTACTTACCTAGAAATCATGTATGTCAAGGTTTTTGTTTAATACATAGTAAGTTTTACTAACTTTAAATACTAGATATAAAAATGGCTTAAAATTTGATATATTAAAATTTCCTGTCTCTAACTTAAATTTAAATCAAAGAACACATTTTTCTCTAAATTTTATATACTTTTAAAACATAGTCCACATCTCATTCTTCATCTTTATATATATTTTTTTTCTCTTTTGTATGCAATCACAATAATTATTTACAGGGTAAATATTAGCTCTCTAAATATAAAGAGTTACATTTTATAAAACTTATCTATAAAATAAGAATGAGATGGAAATGTGAATTTTATCATTTCTTTAAAATATATTGTATTATAGAGCATGGGACGTAAAAGCTCTTTGACAAAGTATGTTTATCTATCCCAATAAATCAAATAAAAAATACTTATCTATAAAAACAAAAAAAGCATTTAATTGATTGGCATGTCAATAGGCCCACCTTAATTTCGGTTTGAGATTGGAAGGATTGGAATCCGACTCCATAATAAGGACATCATTGTCCATGTGTAGACTCTTCTAGTAAGTTTGTCATCTGTGTCGATCTTGTTTTTAGAATATTTTGCGTTGATTCACATAACAAGATTTATATGGGACACGAGAAATGGAACAATAAAGAGATCTTACGTTCATGAAGACAAAAAAACAAAAAAGGTCCATATTAGTTAAAGGTAATTAAAGTTAACCGATATTGATGATATACTCTTTATAAGTATGGACTTAATGAAATAATCACATAATTTTTTAAAAGTGAGACAATTTCTTAGTTTTCTAGAAGAGAGATTATTTGTACGTAACCTAGTACGAGATTAAAAGCATAGGATTTCAAATAAAGGATTCAATTATAATAAAGAGGCAGGTAAGCGGGCAACAAGCTGCGCCGCTACCCCCTTTTGAATGGCAAAACCGATCCTACTGAAAATAAAATTATCGTTCTTCGGCGTCGTTGAGTTACTGTGCACGACCCGCTGAACTCTTTTTAGAAATGTAGCAGCATCGGGAGCAAGAGACCCAAATGAATCAAAAGCAAAAGGAATGAAGGCGTGTTGATTCTCCGCACACGCCTTCTCATGCTTAGCAATATTTCCTGCTTCTGCCTTTAGCACGGCCTGCCGAGCAACAAACCCGGTGTCCCTAACCTGACAAGAGAGGACACCCCAGTAAGGTCCACACGAGCATGCTTCCCCCAGCACATTCAAACACAAGAATGTTCGCTGGTCAAAGAGTAGACCTTCCTTCACAAAGATTAATTTTACCGTTGATATATTAATCCGTTATCGAAATTTATGTAATGTATTCATTTACTTTTAGTGGTCATAATGATATGGACATTTCAAGAAAATTAAACTTTTGGATGATGAGAATATGATCTAACTAAATTATATCCATGTTAAATCTAATAAGTGTTATTACATAATCTCTAATGTTAGGTCTTGTATTAGTTAAACGACCTGAAATTGTTAGAACTATGTTAAGGAGCGTATAAGTTTAGCAACATATAAGACTTATACATGGCGTATAAGTCTTATACGCCAGTTATACTTATACGGTCCATAGGTTTTGTATAAATAGCTTAAACATGTCATATTTTGTAATAGTTTGGCAACTTTGGAAATCACTTGACTGAAATTGTTAAATGAATATTACTGATTATTACAGTGAGTTGACATGTGTTTAGTTCCTTTGCTAAGTGTTTCAGTCATTTAGCATAATATAGTAAACGCAACGTTTTCGATCTGTTTCATATCGTACCTACACGTATATGATGACGTATTATGATCCGGCTCCCGGTCTTTCAAGTGGCATCAGAGCATATGGCTCGTGTTTACTACTGAATTAAACACATCAACTCGTTTTTACTTGCGGATTTGAAGATTACAAGTCAAAGTTATAAGCAACACTTATTTCTTCAAATAGTCACTCATTTATGGATCAAATTCAAATTAAACTCAGTGACATGTTCGTAATCATGTGTTGATCATTTCTGCAAGGGTCTTACATTAAATTCAATCAGATACAATCAAGAACAGATCATGATTAGTGTCACAGAACTGTCAGCGTATAAGTTGTTTTTGATCTCCGTATAAGTTAGTTTCTCCGTATTAAATTGTTACCCGTATACCATCTTAGTCGTATAAGCTCATTTGCGGCATAAGAGGGTTACACGTATAAAGGTTGATCTCCATATAAGTGGGGTATATGTAGAAGGGTGTTTCCCATATAAGTGTGTTATACGTAGAAAGTTGTTCTCCGTATAAGAGTCTTCAACGTATAAGACAAGTATTAGAGTATAAGTTTACTTATACACCGTATAAGTATTATATAGCGTATAAGACTTATACGCTTCTACTACTTATACGTTATACAACTTATAAGCCAGAGCTGCTGATTTTCTTGATTTCGTGCAACCATGGAAGAATTGAATGCTTTCGTGATACACCCTTCACCAATACTTCAAAATATCAATTTAGAGAATGAAATGGGAACGTCTACTAAGCCTTTAAAGCTGTTGAGAATGGAATATTATCCAAGCTGAGCGGATAATTTCGAGACCTATGTGCAAGTTGTTAATTACTAAGCATGGGAAACGGTTGAAGTTGAGTACATCATTCCACGTAATGAGAATGGTACCAGCTACGGTTATCTCAAATTCCCGATTGTGATAAAGCAAGATTTCTTCGAGAGAAGAAAATGATGAATCTTTTCTAACAAGCCATTAAGTCTGAGATTTTTCAACTGTTACAACACAACGGCTCGTGTCATTCGATCTGGGAAGCTTTACTTAACAAAGACAAAGAGAATCCAGATATGAGAAAGTCTAAGATTTCTTTGTTGAAGAAGGAACTTGATATCTTCACTATTGTTAAAGGTGAATCAATGGCACAATTGTAACACTCCGGCTTAAGCGGAATACGCCCGAGTGTAATGTACAAATTGCTCAAAACACATGTGACACTATTAAGTGAAAATATTATCATTAATTAAATTAAACATCAAGTACACAAATTTGTAACAAGAAATACAAGAACAATTAACAACTTTTCCATTTATTAATATAACCTAAGTTCTGGTGTCTTCTCCGTTTCATCCTCTAATAATTGTACTTGTAACATATATATAAAATAAAGTCAACTAAATGAATAGTTAGTGAGTTCACACAAGTTTTGATATAAATACATAAAAATCATACAATTCCATGAACAAGTGTAACTGAGCAAGTAAGGTCTTCTCCAGCTGGGATTGTGCACCAGCGTACTCAAATAAGCGCAAGTAAGGTCCTTTCCAGTTGGGATTGTGTACCAACATACTTGGATAATGAGGCCATTTTAAACTCATAATAATAAATTTCTTAAGCGCAAAGGGGGCGTATGATCATACTATCTTGAGGTAATCCATGCACGTAATCTTTGAGCAAGTAAGAAAATAAACTCACAAGTCCATGTAACGAACTGTAGTTTGTAAAATATGAATAAACGAAATTGTAATTTGGATAGGATATATATGCTACCCCCAAAAGTAGTAAAAGAGTAAAGAGGGGGTGTGAGAAACTCACCTTAAAGTTGAAGACAAACTTAAAATAAAACTGAAAGTGCTTAAATGAAACCGAAGTAATTGATCGTCACGAACTAGAAGTAAAAGCACAAAATTAATATTAACTAACGACCTATAAAAAGTGATAACTCGGGTTGTCGGGATTTTGAAGGGTCGAATGTACATTTTATTATGAAGTTGGATATTATAATATTATTTTATATGTTAACGAATTTTAACGAACTAATATTTTAATAATAAATTACGAGGTTAATATCGAGTTTGAATACTATAACGTTTATAAGATTTTGATGTTAACGGTACATTTTATTTTGAACAACGAATATGTTAACAAAGTTTAAAGTTTATGAACGAAAGTATATATATATATATATGAATAAAATATGTTTTACGAGTTTAAACAAGACTTGACGAGTTTGAAATTTATAATGATTATGTATTATGGATCTTTAACGGAGTTTTAGCTTGATAATAATTATGTTAGCGTGATATAAAGTTTAACGTAATAATAGTTATTAATATAATATTACTTATGAGATTGATATTAAATTTGAATATATTAAAGTTTACGGGACTTTACTGGTATATTTTAGTTTAGTATAAACGTTGTCGTTTGGAATTTATAAAGTTTACGATGAGATTGTATATATATATTTATATATTTATTTCACGATTTTTAACGAACGTTTCGGGTTGGTAAAAGCTTGGTTCCTGGATGAAAATGTTATAAAATAAACTAAAACAATTTTTATTTAATTTAAAATGATTTTATTTGATTTAAAATAATTTTTATAAATTTTATTTGATTTTTAAATGATAAAGAAAAAGGTTTAAAAAATATAAAACAAAAATGCACTGACCCGGGTTCGAACCCGGGTCCCTTGGATCACACATTAGTACATTAGCCACTAAACCAGTTTAAGTTTTATGTTATAAGATGGAAACAATTATATATATAATATATCTCTAGTTCATCTTCTACACTACCAAACCCTAGAATCCTAATCTGTGTAATTGGCTCCATGTTTGAACAAATTAGGTTAAGGGTTTTATTAGACTGCTTGAAATGATTAGTTTACATATAATACTTACTTGGTTTGGTGCCGGAAGAGTGGCGAACGAAGTTTGGCCGGAGTTAAATTTGGACGAAAGATTTGATGATATTAGAGTGTTTGTTTGTATAGATTTAGGTTTGCAACAAGCTTAGACGATGTTTAGGGTACCATTTATAGTTCTAATTGAATCTATTAGTGTTTAATTCGAATTATTACGATTTGGGTTATAATCCGAAGAGTGGACGATTAATAATGTTTAGAATGGCGTAATAAATCACGTAATAATGTTTAGAATTTATAGAGACATCGTTTGGATATATTAACGGATCAAATCGGAGTGTAAACATGCCGTTTGGATTTCTCACCGGAAAAACGATCGGAAAAATGGGGACAGGGGGAATACGGGCTGGGAATATATATTATTATTATTATATTGTATTTTAAATTCATATTTACACTACTAACCCCACAACTTTCATATTTCTTTGAATAGAATTTAGAATATATTTACGAATTAAACCTTAAACTTTTGAATATTATAAAAACGTCATAAAAGTTTATAAACTTAGATATTTTTCATATTATACCCGAATAGCTCGGGTCTCGTTTAAGGACAACATTAAATTCCGGAGTTTTGTTATTTAAATGAAACGAGTAGAAACGATTGATTTATAACTTGAAAAAACTTGAAATATATATTTATATTTATATTTATATTTATATATATTTATAAATAAAAACTGAAAAATTAAAATGGGTCGGATTTCCGGGTTTGAAAAGTAACGAATGTTACACAATTGATCGAGAGGTACTATCATTTGGTGAATGAAATGAAGAGATTGGTTTTTGATAAGCAAGAGTATGAGTACATTGATAAAATTGTTGATTCTCTATATGACGAATGGGAGACATTCATTATGATTCAACAATCAAACCCGATTGCATATGCCAGATTGACTATAGCTCGATTCATTGAAAAAATTGGAAGCACAAGAGCTCGAAGTCCGCAAGAAGCAGAATATGAGACAACTGCGGTAACTCAAGACATCGAGTTATACTTCAATTCATCACAATCTGTGGTAGCTCTTAACTAGAAGATCCAAACTGCTTTTGTCACAAATAGTAGTTTGGGTGGTAGTTCTCAATCAAGTCATGTTTTGGTGCATGATGTCAGTAGTTCAGTATCTAGTGTTTTGTATGTGTCTGTAATCGAGTTAGATTGTTTGATTTGGGTTTAGATATTGTGTCACACAAGTTCGCCTGGGATGTAGGCAAACTTGTGGACAAGCGAAGTTAGGACAACTTCGCCTAACATGTTAGGCGAAGTTGTCGAGGTGTATTTAACCTCAGCTTACGGCTTGTTTTGTAAATAGATTTCCAGAACGTGTTTTTGTGATTGAATATCACGTGTTGAAGGGTTGCAATACAACGTGTCTTATTAGTATTGTAACGTGTGTTTGTATTGGTTTTAACGTATTATACACCTTATGCTCGTATCGTGTTACGTAGGGATTCCGCACATACGTATTACGAGATACTCCTGTGTAGATCGGCTGGGAACCTACAATTGGTATCAGAGCTTTTGCTCGTGATTGTGTGGTTCGGGATTATCACACGAGTGTAAAGATCGTTCTGTTCGACTATTCGCAGAACGAGTTTACGTTGAAATACCGTGTTTTTGCGAATAGTCGAACAGAACGATCTTTACACTCGTGTGATAATCCTGCAGGTTTTAATTTGACGTATTGCGAGGTATGCGAAGGTGTAATGGGTTATTTTTGATAGTGGGAGATAGTCGAACAGAACGATCTTTACAGGAGTATCTCCCACTATCAAAAATAACGCATTACACCTTCGCATACCTCGCAATACGTCAAATTAAAACCTGCAAAAATCTGAAGTTCGTCAGGCGAAGTTGCCGTCACTGTTCGTAGGGTTTAAGCGAAGTTATAAGTTTAAGCGAAGTTATTGATCAAGCGAAGTTAGGAAACAAGCGAAGTTGAGGAAACAAGCGAAGTTAAGCTTAAGAGAAGTTAAGCATAACTTCGCCATCTGATCACTGTTCAAAATAAAAAAAAAAATCTTTACTTTCTTTGTGTTTTCGAGTCGTGTTTCTTTCAACGATGACTTCAATAAACATTACGGAAATGGTGAAAATGGAGGTTGAAGCCGGTTCAGCAACTAAAGCTCCAAAAATGCTCAAGGGTACCGATTTTGTTGCTTGGAAAGATCGGTTTGAACAGTATGTGAAATATCAAGATGCTAAGATGTGGGTGTGCATACAAGATGGATACATCCCACCAACAACCTTGTTTGAGGGTCGTGAACAGATTAAGAAGTACAATAAGATGGAAGAGGAAGAAAAAAGATGTATGAGGCAGAAAGTAAAGCTCATGCAGCAATCACAATGGCTCTTCCACAAGAGATTCTTCATACATTCAAGAAGTACAAAACTGCTAGAGAGCTATGGGAAGCACTTGAAAATCGATATGAAGGTAATGTGGGGATACGTGCTTCCAAAACAAAGCTGCTAAAAACCCAATTCTCTGTATTCAAGTATCTGAAAAATGAATCACTTGACGATATCATCACCAGATATTATCACTTGATGACAGAACTCAGCAATTACTCCATTGTATACAAAGAAGAGGAGATAGTAGAGAAACTTCTTGATGCTCTTCCACCGAAATGGGAAATGTATACTGTTTTGATGAGAGAGGATAAAGAATTTACCAATATTGATCTTTAAACAGCAGTCAATAAGTTACAAAATTTTGAGCTCAACATGGTTCGAAAGGAGACACCAACTGATCAGGTTCAGGATCCGGGAATGTATGGTGCGAAAGTCTCTCCAAGTTCAACTTCAAAATCAGAATCCACTGCCTACTACTCAAAGGGAGAATCAAACTCAACTCGAGATGGTCATGTGATTCTCAACATGGATGGTGACGTATGTTTCGTAGCTGGAGGAAGTAATTCCTCAAAACCTCAAGCCACAACTAGAAATTTCTCGACAAATGTTCCAACCAACAACTACTCACAGATGCCCATGAGTGTTAAATCAGCTGAACAACAGTTTGCTCTCTATGCATCCTTCATTGCATCATATGAGAACTATATCAAAGGTAAAATAGTCGACCCTGCAACTTTGGATGAGGACTATGATCAGATCGATGCTGATGATTTAGAAGAGATGGATTTGCAGTGGCAGATGGCTATGGTTGTAAGAAGGGTTAAGAGATTCATGAAGAAAATGGGTAGAAAGTTCGTTGGAGAAAGACCAAGGTTTGACAAATCAAAGGTTAGATGTTACAACTGTCAACAGAATGGTCACTTTGCCAAGGAATGTACAAATGAGAGAGTCGAACGCAGTCAGAACTGGCCTGCACAATAGAATGGGGGAGGTAGTGAGAATAGGGCTATGGTATCTAGACAGAATGGTGGATACAACTGGAATCTGCAAGTTGAGGAAGTCTTCTAACAGGCTAATTTGGTAAACATCGAAACTGGAGGGAGCGAGAGAGAGACGGCAGAAAATCAAGCATATATGGCAGAAGTGAACGATCAGCTCTCTGAGGTAAGTTCTGAACTTCATGGTATGCAATGTGAGAATCTGTCTGAACAATTGAAAACTGTAACTGATCAGTTTGTTAGTTTGGACGCACAATTTAAAACGTTAAAAGAAGATCACCACTACACTAAAACTTGAGAAAACAATTACTCGGTAAAAATAAAAGCTAGTGAGAAAGATATCAAAAGTCTTAAAGCCAGTCTAGCTGATAAAATTCAAGTAATTGATCTTAGTTATGAAGTGTTAGAAGAAAAAACCAAACTAATTGCTGAAAGAGATAAACAGATAGCTGATTACCAGGTAAAAGTGGTGGAACTAAACAGAATAATTGAACAATTTAGAAATTCCTCAGCAATGCTTGATCACATCATAAGTGTTCAACGTTCCCCAGTTAACAAAGGGGGAATTGGATTTTCTGAAGTTCCACCACCGTATAACAATAACTATACTTATAATCCTAGTAATCAGAAATCTGCTGATGTTGAGATTAGTCAGACAGTTCCAGTCAAAATTTCAACTAAAGAACCTGAAGTTGATAAGAGCGAAACAAGTAAGCCAATTCCTAAGGTTAAGATTGCTGTTCCTAGCTCTGTCTCATCAAATTCGGACAAATCATCCGAATCGGGTGAGATAAAAGAAGAGGTAGTGTTACTGAAACGAGGGGAGGAATATAAGCCGAACGAAAAGAATTCTTCCCTAAATCCGTTTGTCCCACCATATGTTAGACAAACGGGTAGTAATGCAACTTCAATATCTGAAACAACTGTTGAGACGAAAGTTGAACACAGAAGCTGTTTCAGATGCAATCAAGTAGGACACCTTATTGCCGATTTTCCTCTAAATCAGAGAAACTTTAGAGGTATGAGTCCTCCGAAAACTGAGTATAAAACGAATGGTAATTATTATGCTAGTAAGAATACGTACACACCAAAGTTCAGACATTGGACTAATCCAAGATTTCAAAGAAATCGATCTCAGTTTTTCCCAGTTAACAACCAAACCAACAATTATAAATCAGTTAATTCACTAAGGTTTGGATGGCCTCATAGTCAATTCTCAAGAAGGTTTCCTTTCAGACCTTACAGGAATCATCCTCAAACTGCCTTTGGACAACCAAAGTACGGGATGCCGTTTAACAGATTTAATCGACCCAAGACCAGTAGGTCTTGGGTCCCTAGATTTTAATCTTTTTCTCTAACTGTGCAGGAACAGTTGAACAGGGCTGTAAACAATCTGTGGGTTGTGGACAGTGGCTGTTCCCGGCACATGACTGGTAACAAGAATTTGTTACATGAAAGGAAACCTGTTCAAGGAGGTAGGGTTAGTTTCGCTGGAGAGAGTGGAGGTAGAATTACTGGTATTGGAACAGTGACAAATGGAAAAATGAAGTTGGAGAAGGTGAACTTTGTTGAAGAATTGAAGCATAACTTGTTGAGTGTATCTCAGATTTGTGACAAAGACTACACGGTGCATTTTACTAAAAACGAGGCAATCGTCCTTTATCCTGGTTTCAAGATACCAGAGGCATGGGTGGTGATGAGAGCTCCAAGAGAAAAGAACACGTATGTAATGGATATGAGGTCAACTGAGATGACAACTGAAGAATCATGTCTTTTGTCAAAGGCAACTGAGTCTGAGTCAGAGTTATGGCATTGAAGAATGGGGCATATACATCTTCGCAAAATGAATTACATTGTCAAGAATGGGCTGGTGCTCGGTGTTCCCTTGAAGAATTTTAACTTTGAAGATCAATGCTTGTCGTGCAAGAAGGGAAAGCAACACAAGAAACCTCATCACTCCAAGAAGGTTAACTCAATCGTCAGTACACTAGACCTACTTCACATGGATCTCTTTGGTCCCGTGAATGTAAAGAGTCTAGGTGGGACGTCATACTGCTTGGTAGTAACCGATGATTACTCTCGTTACTCTTGGGTATACTTTCTGAAGGCAAAAGATGAGACGGTTCAGTTGGTAATTAACTTGATTACCAAGGTTGAAAACATTGTTGGGAGAAAGGTTAAGTACATCAGGAGTGATAATGGTACAGAGTTCAAGAATTACCAGATGGAGATGTTTTGCTTACAGAAAGGGATAGACCACCAGTACAGCGCCCCGTATACTCAGCAACAAAATGGGGTAGCTGAGAGGAAGAATAGAACGCTAATCGAAGGAGCCAGAACCATGCTGGCTGATGCTAAACTTCCCGTGGTTTTCTGGGCTGAAGCTGTTGCCACAGCCTGTTATATCCTTAATCGTGTTTTAACTGTTAAAAGATTGAATAAAACTTGTTATGAACTTATGCATGGTAGAAAGCCCAACTTGAATGGTCTCAAACCTTTCGAGTCCCCATGTACGATATTAAGGACAAACTCAAAATTTGGTGAGAAAGCCGACGAAGGTATTTTAGTCGGATATGTTGTTGGTACTCCCAACAGAAGAGTCTTTAATTTATCGAACAACAAGGTTGAGTTGGTATGTAACACGGACATTACAAGCTACATATCACCAAAGCCTAGCATGGGACCCGCTGAAGCTTTCGACTATGATAAACTTTTCAAATCTTTTAATATGCCTTACTTGGATTTTGCAGGAGTTGATGAGAAAATTGCTTCACAGATTCTGTATGACGAGGAGGAAAATGTTGTGCAACGTCCGCGATACGATGAAAGTCAACCTTCTTCGTCAAGTGTTGTTGATACTTCAGCGTGTCTTAGTTTCAATAATTCTAAATATTTTAATCTAAATGGCTTATTTCCTTAAAGGTATTCTGCAAAAGCTTTTGCTAAATTGTAAGGATACTTTATCTTGGAGTTTGTATTTTAAGAATATTCTATCCTATGTAATTTTCATAAGGATCTTTTATCCTAAAAATTCTTAATCAAGATTATTTTTCGAAACTATCAATAGTGCTAAAGATATATCAGACAAACTTTCAAAATAACAATAACCAGATAATAGTTAAAAGTTTCATATTATTTAAAATAAGCCACCAGGACTTATCCAAAATTCTTAACCCGGACTTCACAATACAAAATATGGACCATCCATCCGGGTTAAGTGAGTGCTACTAACTGTTCATGAGTGCAGGAAAGATAAAAACAGGGGCATCAAAGGTTTCATCCCCACAAACAGAGGATCCATCCACCTTTGTCACCACCGCAAATTGTCTTAAGGATCATGGATCCTTTACCCTAGTACTACTGTCAATTACAAACCAAAGTTATTGTTCATAAAAACATCATAAAGCAAAATAAAACGGGCTTGGGCCTTGTCTTCTTTACCCTTCATCGCCCGTCTATGCAGTTGCTTCAACCTCCACCGTTGCCTCATGGCCACCTTCAGCTTCATCCTGACCCTTCACACCGCTCGTCCCTGCTTCACCTGCATCAACCATCTCACCTTCTGCTTCATCCTCGCCTCCACCCAAGTCAATCAAAGCTTGCTTCCATTTCTTGATTTCCCATGAAGATTTGTCGAAGGATGGATCATTGACCTCAGTCACCAGTTTGATTCTAGCTTGGAGAACCGACTTGGCTACCCAGACCTTTGCCACTTCGGTAGCCCGATTGATCTCGTCCTGCATTTGGACTGCGAGTGAGGCGACATGCTCTTCTATCTGTCTCTTCTCTTTGGTCATCTTGGAGAGGGCCTTATCCTTAGCGGCAGCCATAGATCTCATCGCAGCGAGGGTTTCTTCATATTCTCCGACAGTCTTCTCATAATGGCTTCAGGCAGAATTGATGGCCTACAAAAAAAAAAAAAGAAACATGATAAGCTTAGAAGGATACTTGGATAATAAAAATTGAAAGGATAAAGGATCCTTACGGTCGAAAGCATCTCTAGGATCTGTTTCTCAGTGTCAAAGGGATTCTCTGGTTCCGAACTCTTCTTCCTCTTAGCTCCTGACTTGGCTCGAGTTGTGATTGGACGAGGCTCTGACGCATGAGTTGGTTTAGGGGTCTCTTTCTTAGTAAACATGCAATCGATATCCTCAAGGGAGAACTTGGAAGCATACTTTCCTGATTTCTGAGCGCCTGTAAACAGTAATTAGCAAATAAGTTTTCAATTATTACACTTTTTAATACTAAAAATTATTACTCTTACTTGACATGATTGACTCCGAGTGTGATTCTTGAAAAGCTTCAATGAACTTGGCTTGAAAGGTTCTGAGTGCAGGATCCAGTGATAAGAACTTCTCAACTCTTTCTTCGACTCTAGGAAGATCAGACAGCAAATCAAATTCTCAACTACGCAAGCAATAAAAAATACTAGCAAAAGAATAAAGTATCCTACCTTGGTTACCTAAGGATCCTAGATCTTACCCTTTGGTATCCACTTTTTGGGAAGGTCAGTTCCACTTGGTATGGAATTCCTTTTTACAAAGAAAAATTGGTTCCTCCAGAGGGTACTATTTAGGGTAACCTTGGAAATGGGGATCACTTGGTGGGGTTTCGATTTGAAGACGAAGCGACTGGAACCGTGGGTAACCAGATTGTACAGGTACGAAAACTCTGCTAAGCCAAACTCGACACCTTCTTCTTCGATTATCCTCTCTATGGTATGAAGAACTCTCCACAACATAAACATGGTTTGAATATAACAAATCCCCATCAAGGTGAAGAATCTTTGGGTAAAATCAGGAAAAGGGTACTTGTAGCCTATAAGAAACGGTTGGGCCGGAAAGCAAACCCAGTTTTTTGATATGCTATCACTACAGGCTGAAGAATCGAAAGGTCGAAAACCTGTGTTGGCGCGAAAGTGTGATCGGATTTCGTCAATCTCCGGATCTGTGAACTTAAAGATCTCGAAGGAGGGGGCTTGAAGGATATCTTGCGAATAGAGATCATCGGGGTCGGTGTGATTTAAAGAAGAAGAGGAAGAGGATACAGAAGCAATCTACATGTTAAAAGAAAATAAACAAGATGAAAGAAGGATACCTGAAAGACGGCTGGATGTGTGGTTATAAGAGGATTATGATCATCACATATATAGGCAGCGTGTAATTATGTTTATCGATATTAAACCGCCTGACAACACGTCTAATCATCTTCTTTTTTGACAGCTGTTTTACACAATCACCCGCCATTTTTGGGGCATTGTTAGGGCGTGAATTTTATCCAGAGGATCCTTAATCCTTAACTACCTTATGCATATATTATCCTTAAGATATGTAGTAGGTTATAAAGGATCAATGATCCTCGGTGTTATTTGTTTACTAATGATTGCATTTAGTATGGTGATGTGTTAGACAGGTATAACAACTCTAACATCCAGTATACTGTACGTTCCGCTACGAGACATCTATAACATATGGTCAAGATTGAAGACTAAGCTGAAGCGAGAAGTAACGGAATAATAAGACCGATTGCCGGGTACTAAAACACAAGATATGTTATTCTTGAAGACGTGCTTGCATCAATTATTCTTGTGGAATATTCTCTAGCCGGAGTATGGATCCAGGATCCTTATTCAGCATATCTATTAATGGATGATTTCATGTGGAGATTGATGTTTAAGTAACCACAACGGCTCCTAGACCTAGTCCACCATTTAATTCGTCACTAAACGGTTATCAGCACGTTGTCAAAGCGCATGATGGGAGAGAGTGGAAGACTAGCGTGATTATAGGACATAGTTGTTAAGTTAGTTATATGTATTTTTCTTTATATACGGAGTCGTGATCAACATTAGAACACACACAAAACACACATATTCTAGCTGCTAAGATATTTGTACTCACATAGTACTCGTTAATCAACAACTCCACGACGCTTGTAACCTTCTTTTTACCATTAATAAACTTGACGGTGATAGTTTTCACCGTCCGATGGTTTTTTGTGCTGGAGATTATTATAATCACGTACCATCCGACCAAAGATTACATTGTTAATCCTTGACCGAAGTAATTCGACCAAAGATTACCTTGCTAGTTTTTGACCGAAGTAAGATTATCATAATCATGGGTTTTTTCCCTCGTGATAAAATAATTGTGTTCATCAAAGATTTCGATTATACATTCACTTTCATCGTGTTAGCACTATACCTCACTTGACATATTTGGATACATTATCCTTAGCTGATTTTTATCCAAAACACTTACAATATTTCTTCTCCGTAGATACCCATGGCTTGATTTGTGCCATGAAGGATCTAGGGGAGAAGGAAAGGTGGCCCCGAAAGAACGAGAAATCAACCACCTTCAGATACAAGCCCAAATGGTGTGCTTTCCATGAGGACTTTGGCCACATGACGGACTATTGCCTCAGTTTAAGGAGGGAAATTGGATACCTCCTGTTGGATCCCGGATTAACAATCAATAACAATTAACTGATCTCAGATCTGTGAATATCCGATTAATACTATTAAAGATCTAGATCATAATTAACCTTGATTTAATGTTATGTATGTGTATATATTATCAATATATTAGATGTATAATGTTAAGGTGAAGCTTGAGAGAGAGAAATTACTCAAAATCCTTTCTATTATTCTCAAAAACTTTTTATTAAAGTGAACAGTAGTTCACTATATATAGAAGGTGATCTGGTTCGCTAACATCCCCTAGCGAACCAGCTTCCCCTTCGTTACATAAATTAATATAACGAACCACCCCCTGATTCGTTAACATCCCCTAACGAATCAGGAGGGAATACATTATAATTTCTTAGTTCGCTAACATCCCTAGCGAACTAGACTTAAACTTAACGAACTAGTTAATAATAAACATTAAATATTACATTAATTAATAAATAAAACATTAACGATAAATATA
This sequence comes from Bidens hawaiensis, assembly GCF_021521415.1. Classification (NCBI taxonomy): domain Eukaryota; kingdom Viridiplantae; phylum Streptophyta; class Magnoliopsida; order Asterales; family Asteraceae; genus Bidens; species Bidens hawaiensis. The sequence goes on along the minus strand of NW_027498339.1, from coordinate 14,355 downwards.
AAGACTCTAGACGCAAAACCGTGCACTAACAGACACCCCCTCGTCTTGAGCTCTTTGTCATTAAATTATTTGAAGCGCTTGGACAGCCAATCTCTGCAACTATGAATTCCTTGTTCATGACACACACGAACGACTCGTTGGGATTGCATAGCCAGGTCGTAATCTTCTTGGCGTTTAAACAAAATCTGCTTCCTGTGTAGCACGTCGTTGTCTGTCTCTGATAAATTAACCAACCACATTGGGTCGATTATCTTGAGGAGCTTAGTCTGCAGTCCTCGACCACGAACAATAACGGCCTCGCCAGTACGATTGTCATAGTTCCAACGGTTGAAAGACAGATAAATATCTTGAGGCATTTTCTTCACAGGAACCTTTTTCATCGTCTTTGGTGGCTTCACTTTCAAGACAAGTTTCTTCCAGCAGGTCCTTGGATCAATCTCATCAATGCGCTTACGTCTTGGGACCTGGGGTTTGAAGAATTTGAAGCCATGATTGACCTCGAACAGTAAGTGTTGATGAAACCACTCAGCCATTCGGTAACCCCCACGATTGATAAATGGACGTCTCGTGAGGGTACGTACATCCCAACGCGGTAGAGTTAAAACATCCATTATCCTCTCGTAATACTGGACACCCTTTTCTCACTTTACTATACATACCTTAAGGTCAGAGTCATAAGCCCATGAAACAATATCACCGTGTACCTTTGAAACAGTCTTGAAGGTAGTCACCTGATTAGCCTCAATCCAAGCAGCAGCAGTATCTTTTCTTTCTTGATCTACATAACGATAAGCACTGATAATTTTACCCACTTTCTGACGTTTGAACCATCTTTCTACGTCCTCATCAGTCACTTCTTTGTGTGAAGGAACTGTTCGCTGCACAACCTTTTCCAGGTCATCCTCAGTCTCTTTAATTACTTCTTCATGAAATACCGGAGCACCTTGATCAACGTTTGCGTGTTGGTACAAGTCCGGGTACTCTTCAGCTGTAACATCCTCCATCTCAATCTCTTCATCCTCATAAATAAAGTTCGTGTTCATAAATAACTGATCAACTTCCAATTCTTCCTCAGTTATCACTTCGACATCGGGCTCAGTCTCTAAAGCAGTCAACTGATCGTCATTCAGCCCAAGCAAAATTGAAATCTGCTCCCGTGTCAAGGATCTAATCACAAACTCACCAGCCTCTATCTCATCTCTGTTTACCACACTACAAACTACCCCTGATCCATCAACAAATACCACTGTGTTAGCTGCAATCATTTCAATTGGCTTGGCAGCTGTTGGATCTTGATAAATAATAATCTGCTTGCTCGAATCATCACCGCCACTAACATATGCACCAGAGGATGAACCATGCGATTGTTTAGGCTCACCTCCTGCAATAGACTCGTCAGGATCATCATCGTTATTCTTAAGTTTCTTGAGGGCATCTTCTTTACAAGTTAATTGTAAAATCAACTCTTCTTGTTCTTTTAATTTCACCCCCTGAGACTCAACAATCGTACGTAACGACTTAGTCTCTTTTTGACAAAAAGAAATATAACTCATCATTCGTCGTTGATTCTCCATGAGTCGATCTTGAGTTTGACGGTCAGCTGCCATTTGATTTTCATATAGATGTAGCAGATTTAACAGCATTTCAGTTTGACGACCTGGTGGCAAGTTGTATACGGATGGATGAACAGGTCCTTGAGGCCGAGTAATTCTCATGAAAGAGACATCACTAGGCGGAGGTGGAGGAAGAGTAGTTGTTGGCGGAGAAGGAGGTCTCATTGATGTGGTAGAAGATACTGTAGACAACACAGTAGGAGGCCTCGGTATTTCGGTTAACGCCGTTTGATGAATAAGACCGAGCCTCTCATGTGACACCATCGTCGTCGTCAAGGTGAGCATCGGAGTGCTAGTAGTTAGCGGCACCGCCGAGCTTTGAGGAGTTGATTGACGTGGTGGTGGAGTTCCAATAATTACCCCAGCCCCAGCAGACACGCGGGGCTTCGTTGATGGTTCACCAGTAGCTACAGCTTTACCCTTTCTTTTTCTTTCCAGCTGAGCTTTCATGGTGGCAGCTAGAGCAGCATCGACTGCATCCTGTTGTTCTTTAAGAGCACGTTCACCAGCTTCACCGTCACCATCACTATCATCATCTCCACCATCATTGTTCCCACCTTCTCCCCCTTCACGCTCAGAATCCGAATCATCGTGGATCCAGCGCTCATTAGGAGGACATACGTAATCCGGATTGATTATATGACCAATCATCCGTTTATCCTGTGGCTTGTCTTTTCTATAAATTAACATACGATGCACCGTTTCAGCTTTCATATGTTCCATATCAAGAACATCGTTCACCAACGATCGATCAATCCCCAAATTCAGAATCAAATCCTGAATAATTAGCTGTAAAAAGCGAGGGTACATCAAGAACTTCTTTGGCGGTAGAGTTTGCTGAACTTGCTCTTTCAGATGATCAAAGAAGAGTTCTGAGTAGTTGAAGGGCTTGTTCAGGATTAGAGCAACAAATTCCGACTGCAAACTTAGTCTACATTCATCAAAACCACCGCGACGTCCACTCACACAATGAAGTAAAACATGAAACAAATACTTGTATGGTGGACACAACCCATTCTTGTTCAACATAGATTTACGAATATCACCTCCATAATTCAAGCGTGTGAATAAACCCCTAACTAATGTCCTGTCAAATTCACTCGGGTTATCATCATTATCGTCAAATTGAAGTACTCGACGAATGACCTCAACATCAATCGTAATTGGAGTGGGATTAATTGTAGCTCGAACCCAGTTATCTGCCTCAACATATTCCGCCGTGTTCCAAAATTATCTGATTATACTAAGATACGCTTTAGGTTTAGCAGTGATTGCATAGTATATCTTTGAACGTCGCAAGAAAGTTAACATAGCTCCAAATGTTCTCAAATCAGTCACATCGTGATCAACATAAGCACAGATGTTGTGCTTCTTATCGAATGGCAGTAAGATCACTTCAGCTTGTTGATCTTTTTGTTGTGGTTGTCCTTGTGGAGGTTGTTCTTGTGGTGGTTGATTTTGTTGTTCTTGATCAGCCTTGTTTTACTGTATTAAGAAAACCGGATATAAGAATAGATCTCAAAATATATAATCAAAAGATATGTGTAATTAATATATTTACGTATTAGACGATTTAAATCCTTTAATTAAATTAAATGAATTTAATTAATGTCATTCGTTAGGAATCACTCTGATTCGTTACAATAAGATAACGAATCAGGCAATTCGCTATCAAGTAAATATCTTAACGAACTGAACATAGCGAATTACTATTTAATTTTAACGAAATTCAAATCTGATTCGTGTAACATCTTATTAGCTTAGCTAGTTAGTGTAAAATCTTAACGAATTGGACACGAAACAGTTCCAATTCGCTAAGACTAACGAATGGTCATAATTCATACTTGTTCTTTGACTTCATAAAGTCAAGGTCAAAATTAGGATGAACATAGTCAATCAGATGAACCCGGAAACGATTAGGCCATAACTATCGTCGAATCATCACAATAATGAGCTCGTTGTACTCGGAATTACAGTCGTAATCGAAGATAAGTAAGATTAAGACTCAGAATCTCTAAGTACATAGGTTAGACGAACCCACAGTAAACACCAATATCACAAAACAATAATTAACCCAGCAAACAACAATCAAATCATGAATGAAGCCCACCAAGGGTATCGGAATATGATTCCGATCACAATGACATCAAAATCATATAGTTATTAACATAAATTATACACAAATGGATTTCAAAACATCGGAAACCCTTAAGCTCTTAAAAGTTCATAATTTAACTATCAATTCGTAGCCATTTTTGACGAAAACTATATCGCCATGATCGGCTATACCTTAGACACTCAAATATATCCTTGAAATATTCAAACAAGAAAGTCGAAATTTCAGAGAAAATTTGAACAGGGTTTCTAAAAGATGAAGGAAGAAGGCGAACAGTGGAAGACTGTTCGTTTTCTTGTCTTATATAACATTGCACGCAACCCGAGGTACAGCTTGTACAAATCAGATGATTCGTTTAAATTAAGGTTAACGAATTAGCTCATTCGCTAATTCAATTCGTTACCTTATGTTGGCGAATCGCTACTTGATTCGTTAAAATTAAAGGTAGCGAATCAAGACATGATTCGTGTCATGATTCGTTAAATATGCATAACGAAGGGATGATTCGTTACAGAGTGCGGAAGCGAATTAGGTTATCGAACCAGAGGCTAGTTCGCTAAAGAACCACCTAGTTCGTTATCCATAAATAACGAATTAGATTCTAATTAAAAAAATCTTTTAATTAAATAATTAAATGAATTAAATAATTAAATAAAATAAATAAAATTAGGTTATCGAGAAAGCTTTTATCCCGACAACCAAATACCTTAAAAAAAACGTTTTAGTTTTCCTAAACATAACTTAAAATTATTTAAGTATTTTGTACAAAGAAGACGAGAATAATTTTTTTTTTTTGGAATTTTTTGTAAAAATATTTAAAGAATGTATTTACAAAAGAATATCTGGTCCAAAAAAAATATAGACAATCTTTTTGTGTTTTTCAATGATTATATCAAAAGCAGTACATATTTTTGTATTTTTGTTAAGTTTGAGGAAAGAATCATATTGACTAAATTGTCCTTCCATCACAGTTTTATATTTCAGCGATATTATGACTGGCGATAAGTCGGTCATTGGTATTGTTATCCACATAAATCTAATAACACACATTCAAGTATTTTTGTGATATGATTAATTTGTTCAATTAAAGCACAGAATATCAGAAACTATCAGCCTCTAATCTCGGTTCAAGCTTAATTTGATTTTTGCCAAATCACCCCAACTTGACTTAAACCATTATATTGTTGATCAAAATTTTGATACCGATTTCGAAATTTTAAGCAATGCATCAAGTTTCCTTTACTGTGAGTGAGTATGCACGAGTCCATCTGTCGGCTTACATACATTGTATCCCCTGGGGTCCGTTTCTTATTGGTATTAAGACGCACGCAAGGCAGGAAGAATTGTATGACTAACAGCGGATTTTGATCAAGTCAGTAATTTAAATTGTACAAAGTACAACGGTGATCAAGTTTAATGACTTTGGGTTTGCTCTAGAAAGCGAGTGAAATATTCATGCTTAAGAATACCCAGACGGTTAAGCCACATAAAGACTCACAATGTCTAGAATCTTAACGTTTATTATTTGCTTTATTTTATTTTTGGGTGATCAACAAATATAAGGCTTGAGTATGACTGGTTATTACATTTCTGCCATCCTCACCAAGACTTTTTCTAGAGACTAACACCCCTTTCAATTTGGCGTTTCTTTATGTTTATATCACATACTATACTCTACTGGGTTGTTTTAAGATCTACCAATGCACCAATGCAATTAAGCACACAGTCTTTTAAGCTTACTTTTTGCTGAATTTGGGGTCAAGATAATCAATGTACTATCATGTTCTCTTTTTGCGTCAAAAACTCAAAATTTTGAGGAGCATAAAGTAAAGAAAAGATAAATTTAATCGCCCCAGTTAATTTAAGTTTATAAATAAATGGCTAACCATCAATTCACAAGTGAATAATAGGACCAAGACATGCAAGCATGCTTCACAAACTTAAATAACCGACATAATTTTCAGCGAGAAAATAATCTAAAAATCTTTTTGGTTTTTCTCTATACAAACTTTAAAAACACAATATTTTTGTCTTTTTCAAATTTTTTATAAACAAAATAACTTTCACAATCTTTTTGGATTTTCGGATTTTTCTGAACAAAACATAAATCACATTCTTTTTGGGTTTTCAAAAATTTAAAATGTTTTTGGTTTTTCTAAATATTTAAACGAAAAACGTTAAAGAACAGAAATCACAATATTTTTTGAATTTTGAATTTTTTTAATGTTTTTGGATTCTATCTATACAATCGAAAAACATACTCTTTTTGTATTTTCTAGATTTTCACCCCCTAAAACCAAAATAAATTTTAAAAGAAAAATATGACAGAAAATAAAGATAGTCATCCTTGTTTAAGGATATCAGCGAGGGTCTTCAATCCGTTTAAATCAAGCAAAAATTTAAAACGTGTTTTGTAAAAAGATTTAATAAACAGATCGGCTTTCTGAAAATCAGTATGTACTTTCTCAAGATTGATTAATTTCTTTTCATAGCAATCCCGTATAAAATGATATCGAATGTCGATATGTTTCGTTTTAGAATGTTGTACGGGATTCTTGGTGATACTAATAGCAGCAGAATTATCAATCAAAATAGGAGTAGTAAGAAACTTCAAACCGTAGTCACGAAGATGTTGTTGTATCCACAAAACCTGGGAACAACAACTCGAGGCTACAACATACTCAGCTTCGGCGGTTGAAGTGGAGACCGTTGTCTGCTTCTTACATTGCCAGGAAACAAGCCGGTTTCCTAAAAATTGATATCCGCAGTCGTTGATTTGAAGTTAATCTTGCATCCTCCATAATCTGAGTCTGAGTAGGCAGTAAAATCGAAAGTATCATCCTTGGGGTACCACAACCCGATGCCTGGATTTCCCCTCAAATACTGAAGAATTCTCTTGACTGCAGCTAGGTGAGTCACTCGTGGACTTGATTGAAACCTAGCACAAAGACAAACAGCATACATAATATCAGGGCGAGAAGCCGTTAAATACATTAAAGAACCAATCATGGCACGATAAAGGGTAGGATCAACGGAATCCTCCAATTCATCCGGTGATAAATTGTGCCCTACTGGAAGAGGAGTAGAAGGGATTTTTCCGGCAGAAATCTTGAATCGGCTCAAGACGTCATTCACAAACTTAGTCTGGTAAATAAAAATTCCGTGACCAGACTGGTGAACCTGCAACCCTAAAAAGAAATTCATCTCTCCCATCGAGCTCATCTCGAACTTTGTTTGCATGGACTTCTCGAACTCCTTACACAATGTGTCGTTTGTAGACCCAAAAATAATATCGTCAACAAAAATCTGGACTAGAAGAAGATCATCACCAAAAATTTTATGAAATAAAGTTCAGTCAACAGTTCCTCGTTTGAAGCCATTATCTGTCAGATGGTCGGCGAGCGTGCCATACCAAGCTCTCGGGGCTTGATGTAGACCATACAGAGCCTTGTTTAGTCGGTAAACACGGTCTGGATAATCAGGATCTTCAAAACCAGGTGGTTGTTGGACAAACACTTCCTCGTGTAATTCACCATTGAGAAAAGCACTTTTAACATCCATTTGATAAACCTTGATATTCTTATAAGCTGCATAAGTCAGGAAGATTCGAATCGCCTCTAATCTTGCAACTGGAGCATATACCTCTGTGTAATCAATACCCTCTTGCTGATGAAAACCTTGCACCACTAGACGTGCTTTGTTTCTGACAATCACCCCTCGATCGTCCTTTTTACAGTTAAATACCCACTTAGTCGGAATGGCTTTCTTGACTCTAGCAGGTTTGTCTATTAAATCCCAAACACCCAAACGTGCAAATTGCTGTAATTCTTCTTGCATAGCTTCTACCCAAGAAGGATCTTCAAGTGCCTTACGAGCTGTCAGTGGCTCAACTTGAGATAGAAAGCAATAGAATTTAGCAATATTCACAATTCCCGAAGAAAGTAATTTAGTATAAGCACACAATACGTTATTATCACTTGACGAAGCAACTTGATGATGTGTACGAACGCCCACATCAAGTTCGCCAATGATGTTTTCCTGTGGATGATATCCATGAATCCGAAGAGTGGGATTCTCAGGAACAACAACATTATCGAATAACTTAGTGTAATGTTCACCCAACTCGGGAGACGAAACATTATCACTGTCAAGATCAATAACTTGAACTTCAGCTTGATCATCATCCGAAGAAGTAGAAACATTATCAATAACAACTGGAGAAACAACTTGAGGTTCTTCAGTTGGAGCATCTGGTTGAGCTTCAACTTCATTAGAACTTGAAGATCTTGGAATGGTCAAATGATCTTCAAAGTATGCTCGAACCAGATCTTCATCGATGTGTTCAGTCGAAGGAGTAAATGAATTAAATAAACTCTCGTAGTCAAACATCCAGTCTTGACCTTTCCCTTGAGGAGGAGTTGTGTACTTTTGACAGTCCACATGGTACCATTCTTCAACACAACCAGATGTGAAATTAAAAACCCTTTTCTTTGGAGATGCATATCCCAAGAAATACCCTTCGATAGCTTTTTCTTCAAATTTACCCGAATCCTTCTTCAACATTGTACACGGACACCCAAATGGTTCCAGGTACTTTAAATTAGGTTTTCTATTATTTAAGATCTCGTAGCTTGTCTTCTTGAGTCGTTTCACAGTTAGAACTCGATTAAGCGTATAACAAGCTGTATTCACTGCCTCATTCCAGAATTGGACAGGAAGCTTTGAATCAGCAAGCATAGTACGTGCAGCTTCAATCAGAGTTCTATTTTTCCGTTCAGCAACACCATTTTGTTGAGATACATAAGGTGCACTATATTCTCTGTGAATTCCCTTTTGAATACAAAAGAAATCCAATATAGTGTTTTTGAATTCAGTACCGTTATCACTCCGGATTCTCCTCACCTTTTGTTTATACAGTGATTCGATCTTAGTAATAAGGCTTTGTACCAAACCGGTGTTTGATCATTCGAACTCATAAATAACACCCAAGAGTATCTTGAATAATCATCAGTCACTACAATACAATACCAGTCTCCAGAAATACTCGCACGATTCACTGGACCAAACAAATCCATATGAATTTGTTCAAGAGGAGTATCAATGGAATTCAATAACTTAGAGAGATGTGTCTGCTTCTTCTGCTTGCCTTTTTTGCATGCAACGCAGTGATCAGATAACTTAAAATTCTTTAACGAGACACCCTCAACTAAGTCATTTTCCATTAAATAATTCATCTTTCTGACATGTATGTGACCCATTCTACGATGCCATAGAATTGAGTCTTTCTCGGTTGCTTTCGAGACAAAACATGTTTCGATCGATGCGGATATTTTAGAACTCATATTTAAGACATAAATATCATTTGATCGTGGTGATCGCATGAAAACCATGTCCTCAGGAATAACATAACCCGGTTTCAAGATAAGACATTCTTTGTCAGTAAATATCGTAGTGTACTTTTTATCACAAATTTGCGATACACTCATTAAGTTATGATCAGCTTTGTCGCAATAATTTACTTTCTCGAACGTAATGTGGCCATTTGAAACTTCACCCTCTTGTGTGATCATGCCTCCAGAATTCCCTGCAAATGCTACATAACCCCCTTGAATATTTCTTACGTTGGTTAATAAGTCGAGATTCCCAGTGATATGACGAGAACATCCGCTATCCATGATCCAGTTTTCACCAGAAATGGTCTTGGATGAACCCTACACACAAACAAAAGTGATTAGTTTAAAAAGGCAGCCCATGCCTCAGTCTTGGGCACCTTGTGGTTTTCTCTTTATCATTAACTTTAACAGATTTCAACTGTTGTTCAGCTACTTGTGAATAAGTTACCGGCTTCCTAGACTTTCGTCTTAAATAAGCTGCCTGAAGTATGTTTAAATTCTTGTTTTGACATATGGGCTCAGTTGGAATGAATTTTGGTTTCACTTGACCATGTGTCTCATTGACATGAAGAACCTTCCGAGGATTCACATTAGAGAACAAAATATGAGTATCATCAGCATACGACACAGGTCGTTTCAGGATCTCCTTGACCAATGGAATTGGCTTAGATTTGTCCTTGATAAAAGGATGAAGATTCTGATATTTCTATTGACTACAATTCCTTACAACATGACCTTGTTGATCGCATAAGAAACAAGTTCGCATGTCTACATGATGATGTTGTGAAGTAATTGGAATAAATGATGCAGACGGTTGAAGATGACTCACATTTTTAGTCATGATCTTAGCAAACTCATTAGATAATTCAGATTTTTTCTTTAAATAAAAATCTAAATTAGAACAGTTCGAAAAACTTTTAAGTGTATCTGTTTCTGTTGACTTCACAAAATTAACTTTCTTAGCTTGTTTTACAAATTGTTTTTCCTTAGTCAATGGGTCAGATTGAACTAATGTTTTTGTTTGAGCATACACACGTTCAAGTTCTTGAATTTTTGAAGTTTCATTGACAAAAACACTCTCAATAAGTTCAGGTTTGATAATACTTATTGGAATATCATTTTCAGTGAACATCGTATCCATTCCCTTTAACTTAAAATCTCTAGCCGATGAAGACTTAGAACTTGGAGGATTAATAAAACGCATTAAGTCCTCGTCAGAAATCTTTGGTTTAACTGACTTCTTTGCCCTCACTGGTTTGGTTTTCACAGTTTCTTCCTTGTTCATTTGAGATTTGAATGAACCATACACAGCTTCCTCAAAATCTTGAGGTTCGCAAAGAATATGATTAGAACTAGGAATGTTCTTATTCTTGTGTTTAATCTCAGGTTCCAACACATCCTCAATAATCACTTTGTCAAAATTTTCAACAAAGACCTTTTTACTTTCCACATGAGGTTTTTGAGGAGCAACTTGGGGTTTGACAATTTCAGATTTAACCAATTTAGGTTTTTCAGAAATCACAGATTCTTTTTGACTCAAATCCTCTTCTTTTCTTGCAAACGGATTAATTTTATAATCATTATGAAAAGGTGGTGGAATTTCAACAAAACCAATACCTTTCTTGGAATCTTTTTGTTTTCCAGATACCTCAATAATTTCATTCAACAGAAAAGATGAATTTCTAAATTTCCCCAATTTATTCTTCAACTCAAGAACCTCATTCTCAAGCTCAGTTATCTTAGAACGATGTTTTAAAATTTCCTGAAACTTTTGGTCATTAATGGTCATTTTCACAGATAACTCGGCTTTGAGATCATGGTTACTTGTTGACAATGCTTCAATATTTTCTCGAGATCTCCTTTGAGATTCAAGAGATTGTCGATAAGTATCCTTAAGAGAAGCAATTTCTCTTATACGATTATCATTTTGATTTTTCAATGCTTCTAACTTAGATTTGTTCGATTCACAGTGAACACATGATGTTTTAACAACTGAAGTAGCAAAAATAGAGTTACTAACCTCATTGATCTTGGCCATACAAGCAAACATTGATTCAGAAGGCTTGTTGCAAGAATCGTCAGAATCAGATCCAGAATCGTTATCAGAAGACATCTCACTACCAGTAGCATCTTGACAATCTTTATGTAACACAAACATAGCCAAATTTGCTTGAACATCATTGCATAATAACCGTTGTGACCATTCAGTTCCATCTGCTAACATTGCTTGTGTTGTAGAAGAAGATGGTTTCTTTTCAGCATCACTTCCTCGTGGTGTAGAAGCATTTTGACTTTGACCACGAGGTCCAGTGTATTCTTTCCTTGGTTTGTCACATTCCTTCGCGAAATGCCCAAATTCTTGACAATTATAACACTTTGCTTTTAATTTGTCAAAACCCAACTTCTTATTTAAAGCTGGAAGATCTTTTCCGGTTCTCTGCAAGAATCTTTTAACTTTACGAACGATCATAGCCATGTTCCATTTTAAATCCATGATTTCTAGATCATCTGGATCTATCTGATCATAGTCCTCATCTGTTAAATCACTAGTGGCAATCTTACTACTCACTAAGTTTTCATATGAAGACATAAAGCTGTCAGAAAAGCAAAATTTTGCTCAACTTCCTTCATATTAACACTAGGTGGTGTAGCAAATGGATTGGTATTAGTTGAACTTCCAGAACCATCCGAATTACCAGCAGAGTAGAAACAAACTTTTGGATCATTAAACATAGTTGATTCTTTTTCACTTGCAGCATGAGTAAGAAAAGCAGTGATTGGAGAGATCGTTGAACTAAGAGGCATACTTCTTCCACCATAGAAAGCTGGATCTTGATTTTCTTTGGAGGATTTTTGACACTTAAGATCATATTCTCTAGCTTCGATCTTTTGTAGAAATTCAAGTGCCGTCAAGTCTTCATTCAGAAAATAATCATTTTCTTTCAAAACCATTAGAAATGTTGAGTAGGAACTTGGAAGCACATTTTTAATAGTGTCAATTTTATCTCTTTCAGAAATTTCCATTTTCATCTTGTCCATTTCAGCAATTAAATGACTAAATCTTGTAGTCATCTCTTCAACTGTTTCTCCTTTCAATAAGTTAAAGTTTCGAAACTGAAACTTGAGCATCACTTTCTTACTCTCAGCTGTGTTTCCCATGCTTCTCATACGCAGATGTTGAAATAAAGACGCACATCTCTTGATACTACTAACTTGATGAAAAGTATTTTCTGGTAATGCCATAGTCAAAGTAGAATATGCTTTTATCTCGATTTTAAAGCTTTCTTCTCTTCTTGTGAGTATTGAGAAACGGCTTTAGGAGTATACCCAATAGTATCATCACCAATCATTGGTGCAACATAAACTTCATCAAGACAATATGAGCAGTCAGGATGAACAGATCCCAAATGTGCACGAAACCGAGGTTCCCACTTGGCAAAGTCACTGAACTTCATCAAACGTGGACATTTAGAATGTGAACCTATCTCGGTATCAAGTTGCAACATCTGTTGCATCAACATATTTTGAGACGCTAATGCATACATACCAGCCATTTTTGAAAATTTAAGTGTTTAACGAATCAAAGAGTGAAATAGATTAACGAATCAAAGAGTGAAATAGATTAACGAATCAGTGAACAGTAATAGCGAACTGTGAATAGTTATAGTGAATCAATCCTTAACGAAGTTAAGAGTAATCAGTAACGAAGCACCTTAACGAATGAGGTGAGTGTTTTAACAAATCAAAAGTCAACTTAACGAGTCAACTTAACGAAACACGAATAAGGTTAACGAATCATTCAAATGGCGAATAAGATGATGGTTTAGCGAATCACAAGTCAACTTAAAGAATTGACTAAACGAATCACAAAGGATTAGTTTAGCAAATCAAATGATAATCAGTAACGAATCACAAAGAAATGCTTAGCGAATTAATATAACGAATCAGCTACAGTAGACTAACGAATCACACTATAGCGAATCAGGTTGTTACAACCGTTTGTAACAAACTCTGACACCTTATGCCACGTGGCTAAGGTTGTTATGACACAAATCCCAAGAAGAACACGTGTAACACGAATCTGTTAATCTAGTTAACGAACTAGATAACACGAACCAATAACTCACACGAATTGATTAACAAACTGGGTAACAAATTAACACTGTTGATAACGAATCACCAAGAAGAAGATAAAGAATTACATTCATCTTCAAATCTTCAAAACATCAAACGAATTTCCAGAAATTTTGAAGATCAAACCTAGAAACTCAACAATACCAAATTCGTAATACAACCTCGTTACTCAACCAAAATGCACAAATAACCTACCAATCTACTCGTTAACCAAATCTGAATCCAATACACATAACCTCGTAACCGATTAACACCTTAAACCAAATCAATTTGATCAAAAACAAACCCCTGTTTCGGACTTAAACCAAAACCAAAACCAAACCACACAAATCCAAAACAAACCTCAATCTCTCTTAATCCACACCTATCCAATACCTTAACCAACACAAATTTCATTCAGTCCGTCCATAATTCAACCAAACTAACACAAATTAATTCAAAATCAAACAAAAACCGAAAAACTTGATAACAATAACAATTAACACATCAAATCAAGTGTAAAGAGCACCAACAACTCTGATACCACTTGTTGGATCCGGGATTAACAATCAATAACAATTAACAGATCTCAGATCTGTGAATATCCGATTAATACTATTAAAGATCTAGCTCATAATTAACCTTAATTTAATGTTATGTATGTGTATATATTATCAATATATTAGATGTATAATGTTAAGGTGAAGCTTGAGAGAGAGCAATTACTCAAAATCCTTTCTATTATTCTCAAAAACTTTTTATTAAAGTGAACAGTAGTTCACTATATATAGAAGGTGATCTGGTTCACTAACATCCCCTAGCGAACCAGCTTCCCCTTCGTTACATAAATTAATATAACGAACCACCCCCTAATTCGTTAACATCCCCTAACGAATCAGGAGGGAATACATTATAATATCTTAGTTCGCTAACATCCCTAGCGAACTAGACTTAAACTTAACGAACTAGTTAATAATAAACATTAAATATTACATTAATTAATAATAAAACATTAACGATAAATACAAAGACTCTAGACGAAACCGTGCACTAACACCTCCTGAGTAAGGGCCACTTCAAGGAGATCTTGGGAAGGAAAAAGTCTTGGATCCAAGATTCT